>NC_085028.1:15922165-15987333 GCF_963692335.1 Osmerus eperlanus
ATCTAAACCAGCCATTCCCGACCTTTTCCACCTTTTCCATTGCTCGGCTTCACTTTCTAGGGGAAACGTGACTTTTAATAACCAGAAAAGGTTATGTTAACCCTTAGCTATTGCTGTTATTAACCCTACACCAATTATACAACTAATTATTTATGTGAGTTAACATTAACAACTAGCAAGCAAGCTGTCGACCTGTATTACCCTAGGGCTGCGGCGCACAGATTGGGAATCCCTAATCTATTCAATCACATTTATACAGCTTTACTACATCTTTACTACAGGTATCCTGCTTTACTACAGGTATCCTGCCGGTTCATTCGTTTCATTTCTCTGATCTCCTGCAATTATTTACTGAACACACACACACACACATACACACCAATAAAGACCATTGCCTATTCATCAATAATCAATCACAGAACCTAATTTCATATTCTCAGCGGGGGAGGGTAAGACTGTCTGGAGAGAATGAAAAATTGAAAATGGTCTGGTTTGTGTGTGTATGTGTGTGTGTGTGTATTTGTCCAGCCCTGGAGTCCTACAGTACAACAGGCTCAAGCAGATGGCGATGTTAGAGAGGAGGACACAGCCAAACATACAATTAGAGAGAGAGAGAGAGAGAGAGAGAGAGAGAGAGAGAGAGAGAGAGAGAGAGAGAGAGAGAGAGCGAGCAAGTATGGCACCTGCTAGCTGGTAAAGGGAGGAGGGAGAGGGTGCTTCTTTTCCGCATGAACGAAGAGCAAGCCAAGCCTGAACGGGACAGGCCGAGAGAGATAGGGGGAGAGAGAGAGAGAGAGAGAGAGAGAGAGAGAGAGAGAGAGAGAGAGAGAGAGAGAGAGAGAGAGAGAGAGAGAGAGAGAGAGAGAGAGAGAGAGAGAGAGAGAGAGAGAGAGAGAGAGAGAGAGGGGAAATAAAGAGGGCAGTTTGGAGGTAAAGAGTAACCTGAAGACATCCAAATAATGAGGGCTAATGTGGAAGGTATAGGTACAGCACTAGGGACACACACACACACACGTTAGTGTCTCATCTGCAACACGTGTGAGGGGATAGGGAGGGTGAGCGTGTGTGGACACTGTGCTGGAGGGTCTGTGTGAGGGGATAGGGAGGGTGAGCGTGTGTGGACACTGTGCTGGAGGGTCTGTGTGAGGGGATAGGGAGGGTGAGCGTGTGTGGACACTGTGCTGGAGGGTCTGTGTGAGGGGATAGGGAGGGTGAGCGTGTGTGGACACTGTGCTGGAGGGTCTGTGTGAGGGGATAGGGAGGGTGAGCGTGTGTGGACACTGTGCTGGAGGGTCTGTGTGAGGGGATAGGGAGGGTGAGCGTGTGTGGACACTGTGCTGGAGGGTCTGTGTGAGGGGATAGGGAGGGTGAGCGTGTGTGGACACTGTGCTGGAGGGTCTGTGTGAGGGGATAGGGAGGGTGAGCGTGTGTGGACACTGTGCTGGAGGGTCTGTGTGAGGGGGGATAGGGAGGGTGAGCGTGTGTGGACACTGTGCTGGAGGGTCTGTGTGAGGGGATAGGGAGGGTGAGCGTGAGGACCAGAAATACCCTTGTGAGGACCAGAAATAAGTGTGTGTGTGTGTGTGTGTGTGTGTACCAGCTGGTGTGTGACGAGCAGCCTGAGAGATGGAGGAGAGAAGAGAGGGATGAAAACCTGACTCATCAACGCCTGCTGGACCAGAGCAGTAGGAGACCTTCCTCTGGTCGTGATCAGTTCCACCTTCACCTCCTCATCTAACAGCGACAGTATTGTGCTTACTGTAAGCTTCACAAGTGCTGTTAATCACAACAACACACACACACACACACAAGGTTTCTTTACAGTGCCCCCCCCCCCTTAATCCCATCCACACCCCCTGGTCTGTACTTTCCCCTGAGGGAAATATGTTCAGGCAGGGTCACACAGATGGCTGTGTGTGTGTGTGTGTGTAGGTGTGTGGGGGGGTGTGTGTGCATGTAAAACATGCATAATCTATTTGGCACCCTGCACAGTGTTATCGTGAACGTATCTGAGGAGAGAGGGTTGGTGAGGGGGTGGGGTGATGTCATCACTAATGGACCATGACAGAGCAGGATAAAAAAGTTTGGCCCTGCTGTCAGAGAGACTAAAGGACTCTTAAAGGCTCGAGGTTTGATTATTTTAGCCCTGGCTTAGTAGCAGTATACGTGTATGTGTCTGTGGTGTGTGTGTGTTTGTGTCTTGTGTGTGTGTCTGTGGTGGTGTGTGTGAGTGAGCCCCTCCTTCTGTAGTAGTACCCTTCTGTGCCCCAAGGCCCTTTTCCTTTGTGCTGAACCACAAGACAAGACACTCACACACAAACACAACACAATCCAATAAAGAGCTAGACTGGAGAAAACCACCATCTCTCTCTCTCTCTCTCTCTCTCTCTCTCTCACCACACACACACACACACACACACACACACACACACACACACCAAACACACACACACACACACCAAACACACACACACACACCAAACACACACACACACACACACCAAACACACACACACTAAGATTAGTTTCAGTTAGAGGCCCACCGAGGAAGACTTCTCACTGAGGCATGTTGTTGAGCTGTTCATGATGTCACACACACACACACACACACACACACACACACACACACACATACTCTATACAACTCCACACATCAGAGACTGATCACATTTGAGTCACTTTTGATTGGACAAACCAAATCCTCCACCAGCCAATGGAATGTATTACAGGGCGACTGATTGGTCAGAGATGACTCATTCTGTGATCAGGGCTGACTGATTGGCTGGTTCATGAGGGCTATGGCATGTCTCATTCCAGGAAGACAGGTGAGACTCAACTATGTGATCAACTATGTGGTCAGTTAAAGAGGAGGAACACAAGTGAAATACAGAGTGAGAAAGGGGGGAGGGGGGGGGAGGGGAGGAGAGGGGGAAGGGGGGGAGGGAGATTGGAGGGGCAGAAGGTAGAATGAGCCTCAACTCTCTTTCTTAGCCTCTCTCCTTGTCTGACATTAAGTGCTTAATTCAATCCCAGGATGCACTTGGGTACTGTGAGAGGCCCTCCTAATAACTCTTTATAAGCTTAATGTCAACTTACACAACAGAATGGGGAGTGAATGCACACACACACACACTCTTACACATACTCACACCCACATTCCCTCGCACACACACAGACACAGGACAAAAAGCTTATTTTCGAACTGTCTGTCCATCTGTCTGTCTGTCAAACGCACACATACTGGGCAAAAAAAGGCAAGTCTTTAATAAGCTAAGCTCTGTCTGTCTGTCTGTCTGTCTGTCTGTCTGTCTGTCTCTCTCTGTCTCTCTCTCTGTCTCTCTCTCTCTCTCTCTCTCTCTCTCTCTCTCTCACACACACACACAATGCAGTAAAAAAGATCAATCTGATCAGTGTGCTGGTTAGTGTGTGCAATGATGCAGACCTCACACGGCTTTTATGGCATGTTTTACACACAGCAATAAAAGTAGTCAATGTGTAAGAGTGTGTGTGCATGTGTTGTGTTCTGAACTTTTGTGCATGAGCATTGGGTCTGTCCAAGTGCAAACTCACTCTCACTGCAGGATGTGTGTGTTCTCTTAGCCTGTGTGTGTGTGTGTCTGTGTGTGTGTGTGTTATCTTTGTCTCTGTGAGTGTTCTCTTAGCCTGTGAGTGAGTGTGTGTGTGTGTTCGCAACTCTTTCTTCATCTCCTGGGTACTGAGCCATGACATCGTAGGAATCCACCTAAATTCAAAACCAACTTTCTCTGTCTCACTTCCTCCCCTCCCTCTCCTGTATCTCAGGTTGTTAGGGAGTTGAGAACTCCCTAACAACTCCAGCCCATCGAGATCTAGCCTTCCAAAGCTCTGCTCCTCTCTCCCCGTGTCCAATAGTCATTCTTTCTTTCTTTCCCTTTCTTTTATTCTTCCTTTTCTGTCTACCCCTCCCAGAGTTGAACTCGCTCCCTCCGAGCAGGATGACATCATAGCTCAGTTGTCCCCCCAGTTGGCAGATTGTCTGAAGCACAAAGAGCCTGAAGATCCATCCTCTCTCCTCTCTCCTCCTTTTCATGGCTGCTTCTCATTCTCTCTCTCTCTTTGTCCCCCATCTCTTTTATTCAGCTGTCCGTCCGTTTCATCTGAAGACGCTGGAAAAGTTCTCTCCAGTCATTGGGTGTGCTTTGCCTTCGGCAAGGGCACAACCTTTGTTCTCTCACATATATATTATTTTTATTATTCTTTTTGCCCCCTAAAACTCAGTCAATATTTGGCCTACAGAGACAACCTAGGTGTCAAAAGTTTCGTCTTGGTAGCGATTGAGTTGCTTCTATTGGGATTTACGTTCCGTTGCATGGTTTAAGTGGAAATTAAGTTTTTGTGGCTAAAAGTGAAGCTAACGGTGGCTAACTTGCTAGCCAGAGTCAATGACGCTACTTACGTCACTAACGTCACGAAAACTCGCGTGACTACCTCTAGCAGAACATTAGTTTAGCAGCTCGTTAACTTCTGGGAGATAGCTAAGTTAACTGCTTTACTGCAAGGCAGCTGCAGAAACGCCACAAGCAAAGAGGCCAGGGTGATAACTATTTACTAATTTTACTTTGTGATATGACACACAATTGTGACGTGTAATGTACAATATAAGCTGATTTTATTAAGGAAGTACATCTACTTTCGGAAACAGTAGTCTACTATGTCACTGAAGTATTAGCATCATGACATTAGCCTCTGTTGCCCGGGCAACACATACTACAGTGGTCTATGATGCATCTGTTTTCAATCGTTAAAATAAACATTCCTCACAAATACATTTTCGTTGTAGGATTTATTATGACATTACATTACAAGTAAACGATTTGTGGGTGAAATTATCATTACCTGTCGTTTCAAACCAGGTGTTGCTCACTGAAACGTAGCCTACGCGAGACACAGCTGTTTAGGAAGTCAAACGGCGACAGAACATGTTCGGCACTCTCCTTACTTAAATCAAAAATCTATCTAACTACTAACCTTAATTTCATTGCCACAGCCTAAACTTTGTCTGTTCATGAAAATAATTAATTTCAGCCTAAACCGTACAACGGAACGTTAAATCGAATTCAACCAACGCAATCGCTACCAAGACGAACACAGCAGTACTGTAGTCTAGTACTGTACCGTAGTAGTAGAATTTACCGGGGCAGCTTCTCCACACAGGGCTATATCGCATTTTGCGTTGTTACTGACTGATCGCTACCAGTGAGCTTTTTATGAATGAGCGATTTTCCACTAAATAAATGTCAAGCTTATTTACGTTTTTGGGGGCATATTTTCAGTTAGCAGATGGTACTGTTTGAATCACGATTCCATCTTCTACTGCCGGGGTAACGTCGTAGAATAATCTTCAAAGGGGGTTCTTTATTAATGAATGCAATATGAGTAGGCTAAATGCCTGAAAATATCACGAGAAGGGAAAACTTAAAAGGACGTTTAAGTCATAGAGATTAGGTCCATTTTTACACGCGTCTGCCAAATTTATTCGTTTTGATTCAGCTATGAGGCTGCCTCTTGCAGGGGAAATGAGAAGACATCATATTTAATTCTACACTTCACTCATATTTTCAGTTGTAAACGAGCAGCACAAAAAATGCTTTTAAATCTATGTAATCTTTATAAATAATAAGTATGCATTTTTATATAAAATATACAGAAATATCAGTTGTAAAATGTCATTAAAAAACGGACCCCCTGTGCAACCGACCCAAGCAAGCACACCCTACAATTTCTCCAGAAATTGTATCCTCTCTAGTTTTTATTGCAGTGTGTGTGGTGTGTGTGTCTGCATGTATGTGTGTCTGTGTGTGTGTTTTCCACCAAAGGAATGAAGTATAAAGAGGACAATACCAGTCCAGAGGAACAGTAGGACAACCATTATTCACTAAAAGTGTTTGAAGTTGGTCTCCCTCCCTCCCTCCCTCTCTCTCCCACCAGCTCTACCTAGTAACCCACCTATGTTCAGAATTGTAGAATTGTAGAGACGGGGAAAGGGGGGTTCTTCTGAGTGTGTGTGTGTGTCATGCTAGTGTTCAGCCTCCCACAAGGATATCTGCTCTACAGGACTCCGGTTACACCTCTCTACACACTCAAGTTACACCACACCTGCACCTCACACACACCTGCACTTCACACACACCTGCAGAAGGAAGGAGGACACACACACAATCTGGGTCCAAAGTAAACTGTAGAGGGCTTGTCAGTGACCTCATTGCTGAAAGTAGTCCTCCTCATATGAAAAGCATTAAACAGGCACACACCCACCCACACCACACCCACACACACACAAAAGCACTCTCACATACTTGTATACTACAAGGTAAAATATGCATTATCATACATCATGTGTTCACATACACATGCTCATTTGATCAACTCAGATAGACACAAACAGAAAGAAACAGACACAATCACACACACACACTGAGAGGTGAGGCCCTGACTCTACCCTCTATCCACCAGCTGTCTGACTCCGCCCACTGAGAGCACAGGGTAAGGAAATTACCCCATCGCCAAGGCAACAACATTAATAATACACGTCACAGTGCATTCTGGGAGCTGTTTGATCAGCCCTCACTCATGATAAGTTATGTAAGTGAAGGAGATAAAGGAATAGAGGAGTATAATGTGCGTTGGTTTCACTAATCTACAATGCCTAGATAACTATTAGCATATGATATTAAGATTGTCACTAGACAATTAGCCGGCCAGCAGGTATCCTTACCCCTCAGTGTCCAATAGGGGGCGCTCTTGTAAGAACACTGGCTCAGCCTGAGAGAAAAAAAGAGAGAGAAAGACAAGAATTATTATTATTCAATAAATAGTTTTTTTTCCAGTCTGCCACCCTCCATCCCTCTCCCCCCTCTGTGTTTTACACTCTTTCTGTCAGACTGCAGATGCCAGGCCAGCAGGGACAGTGAGTGTGTGTGTGTGTGTGTGTGTGTGTGTACATGAGTGTGTTTAGGAGAGGTCTTCTAAGGTCCGCAGACAGCTAAACACATGAAAGGGGGAGACACATTTGAAGACAGCGTGAGGGTGGGGGGGGAGGAGAGGGGAGGAGAGGTGAGGACTCTGCATGGTCTGCAGCTGTCCAAGCATTCACACCCCGACGTGAGGGAGACATAAAGCAAAACACTCGCATGTGCGCACACACACACACCCATGCACACACACTCCAGTGGCCATAAGGTGTGGCAGGATGTGGATTACGAAGGTGCTTTAATTCAGTGATTAGCGTTAATGCACAGGTGCCTGCCACTGAGAACACACGTGTGTGTGTGTGTGGTGTGTGTGTGTGGGCGTGTGTGGTGTATGTTTGTGTGTGTGTGGGTGTGTGTGTGGGTGTGTGTGATTAACAACACTTTTAGTGTAGAAGCTTACAGTAAGAAGAACACTAGGCAACTGGGTTTATCCAGGACTCAATCAGGCAAGATGGGGATATATTGGCCTAGACTAGACAGAAGATGGAGAGAGAGAGAGAGAGTTACCTCGGATAAGTACAGGAGAAAGGAAGCAAGAAAGTGAGAGAAAGATAAAGAGGGGGGAGGGGGTAAGAACAAGGGTTGAGAGAGAGGGGAGGGGACAGCAATAACAGGTGGAGTTGAGTGACACCACATTATGTCAGAAAACTGATGAGGAATGGCTGGAGTTAAATTAGAGAGAGAGAGAGAGAGAGAGAGAGAGAGAGAGAGAGAGAGAGAGAGAGAGAGAGAGAGAGAGAGAGAGAGAGAGAGAGAGAGAGAGAGAGAGGGAGAGGGAGAGGGAGAGGGAGAGGGAGAGGGAGAGGGAGAGGGAGGGAGATGGGAAAAGGAATCACACTTAGAGATATTGGAGGACAGTGAGGAAATAGGGTCTGACAGACAGAGAAACATGGGTTGAGAGCAACTGAAAGGGAGAGAGAGATATTAGTTGATAGTATTATTGTTGCTTCAGTGGATGGGTTAGTTCTGATGACAGAGTCCTGAGTCTACTGCACACACAGAGAGAGAGAGAGAGAAAGAGAGAGAGAGAGATGGTGGGGGAGAAGGAGAGAAAGGTGGAAGAGGACCCCAGGACAGGAGAAGCAGATGAGAGGAGAGAAGAAAGAAGCGTGTAGGCCAGAGCATGGAGATTGGTCTGAATGTAGTCAGCTGCAGTGTTGAGCACACACATCCTCACCCTCACTCACACACACACACACATCCTCACTCACACACACACACATGCTCCCACACCCTCACACACACACGCTCCCACACACATACACACCCTCACATGCACAGAGGTAACAACAGGAGACACCATTTTCATTTGTAGCGACAAATTACATTACAAAATTACGTAAGAAACAGCCCTCCATCACACAGACACACACAAAGCTGTGCAAGTCTTAACCCAGTCAACCCATCGCCCTGTTTCAGTGTTTATCTCCTGTTCATATTTACTACCAACCACCAGCCTAAACAAACACAAACACACATCTGAATTGAGCCATGTGGCAGAACCCATCCTCCTGACACTGATGAGACAGCTGCTTCCACCCTGCACACACACACATACATACATACATACACACACACACACACACAATGTAACCAAGCCCTGCCTCCACATTTCTTGGTACATTTACATTTAGTCATTTAGTAGACGCTCTTATCCAGAGCGACTTACAGTAAGTACAGGGACATTCCCCCCGAGGCAAGCAGGGTGAAGTGCCTTGCCCAAGGACACAACGTCATTTTTCACAGCCGGGAATCGAACCAGTAACCTTCTGATTACTAGCCCGAATCCCTAACCGCTCAGCCACCTGACTTGGTAGATGTTTTACTGGGAGGGGACACCATACATCAGCACCCAACCATTTGAATTGTTTCATACACACCCTTGCTCAAATTACTAGTGCTTGTTGTGTCACTGAATCTGACTTGTTCTCTTTCTCTAAACTTGTGTGTGTATGTGTGTGTGTGTGTGTGTGTGTGTGTGTGTGTGTGTGTGTGTGTGTGTGTGTGTGTGTGTGTGTGTGTGTGTGTGTGTGTGAAGGAGAGAGATGACAAGGAGGTGATGATGGACCATATGGTGTAGAACACACCCGCCCATGGGGACCAACCACACCTAGCAGTAATAGACACTCTATAGAGACACACAACAGAAACAACAGACTCAGGCACACTTGAATGATGTCACGTATTTGGAAGCCAAGATATTTGCCAAGCGATAGCCTAGCCTCAGAATGAGCGTGAGGACCACAGGACAAACTATAACAAGATCAAGTCATCCAACCATTCAGGCCTATATACAGGCTAAATAAACTCTTGTCATACAGACAGACACATCGGCCGACATGACATGTCACCTTGGAAATAGTCCTCCTCCACAACTCCCAAAAAAGTCTGCCGTTTAAAAATACCGTTAATGACAGGTGAGAGAGAAAGCCTACTCACTCAGACAGCACGAGCCTTTGGACTTAAAACCCTGTATTACGTTTTGTTGATGAGGACTCGTATGTCTCTACCGAAGACCTCTGTCTGCAATTCTGACTACGTGGTGGGTCACAGATGTCATGTTGTTAATGCGAGTACGGAAAAAATAAAAATAATAATGCGAGTAAGTTTGTAGAGCGCTCATAAAACACTCTCTAACAACGCCTACCGTTACATTACAAAAGTTAAACTTCCGCCTACACGTCTTTCACCGAGACTCTGTTGGTTTATCTACATATTAGATAAAAGCTTTACGGGGCTCGAAGGTCAGAGTTTGGCCGGTCTCACCCACTCATAAAATAATAGGAGTCAAAAGGGATCCTTTTTAATGTTTTCTAATAATGGCTAGTTTGAGAATTATATTACATTCTCAATGTCTTATTTAAAACTGTTAAGTCAAACGTTGAGCGACAGCCCCAGACTACTTCGACACTAATCAATAAGCTACAGCGCTCTCTCGCTCAAACCCACTCGTATATCTTGTCAGACCATGAATGATAGCCTATGTGATTAGGCAGACAGCAGCAAACCAAGGTGTGTAATGAATGGATCACAAAAGGAAAAATGCAGGATTGCTCTGCTGGTGAGATAATTATTTTGTTGTATAATTATTTTATACGCTTGTACGGTTCTGTGGAATTAAATAGAATTGTTACAGAATGTATGTATATTTGATGGAGTATCTTAGAAAGTGGGGCTCAGCCGGGACCAACCTGCTTGCAAAAATTCCATAATATGGATTTAGCTGTTGTAGAACAATATAGACTATACTTTTAGTCATGAATGTATTAATTCGGGCACCAAAACAATGTTATACGGCCAATGTACGATGTATAAAATAACAGTTAACTCCCAGGCGAGGCAAATAAACTATTCATTAACAGCGGGCAGAAACACAAGACTAAACCAACTCGTGAAAAAATACCTCGGTGCTTTAACAATGGAAAAATGAAACCTTTGTCTGATTGTCTATATAAAAAAAAGAACCGTTATCTAAATAGACTGCACGGAGACCTCTGCTAAAATGGGGAAGAACCTAGGAAAACGTTAAAGGGGAAATTATAGAATGTAGCCGGGCTGTAAACGGGCAGTAAACGTCTCTCGGCTCCAGTTTACTGTAGGTGTCTACCCAGAATGAGAACACGAGCTTGTCTCTTATGGCTCGTGCTCACTATGTAAAGGCAGACAAATATCAATCTCAAATATGATAGCCTAACTGCATATAAAGACACTGTTATTAGGGCACGTAAATGGGGTCCAAAAAATACATTTGTATAAACTGATAGCCTTTGTGGGACTCACCTCCTGCGGTATCGTTTGGAAAATTCCTAGTTGCGATTCCCGATCCCGTACTCAGGCACGCACGCATTCGGCCAACTCTCTCCAATCGCCCAGTTTCTCACTGGCAAACTTGCAAATCCACGGCTATTGTTAGACACACATTAGACTGCTACATAGCAACGCCCGCCCACTACACAATTTCGAGTACACTAAGGGGCCAAATAAAGCCTTGTCCTCCGCCTATTGGCTGTCTTGGCTGTCTATCATGGTAGAAGGTGGGCTGGTGGAGGCGGGTCTCACCATGTGAGAATTCCGAACGCCGCTTCACGGTTTTGTCTGTGATTCTTAACCCATGCGTTGAGTGTCTTACCACAGGACAAGAGAAGTGACATATAATAGTAGGGTAATAATCAAGTGTTCTTCCATTTGGAGCAGTGTTGGTTCAACCGTGGTAGGCTTTAGGTGTAAAGGCAGGTAGACAGAACCTGTCATTATAGCCCACCTATGAACTAAATTCTAATCTACATGATATTATCATGACATAGGCCTACAAGCATATATTTTTGTTTTTTAAATATATATTATACCGCTAAACAGTAGATTGGGTGGCCAAGAGTTGTGAAAGGGTGATAAAGGCGTGTGGAACCTTATCACCGTGGGCCATAATGGCTCGAGTCGCAAATGAACCAGAAATAATGAAACAGCGACATCTGCTGTTGATGGCGAGAACAGACTTTCCACTGATTCTTTTGTCCTAACAGTATGTGCCTACTTAATCATAGGTACATTTCCTAGTTTGAGCTGACTGATTAAATCACATATGACCATATAACCTGTTATATATCTGTCGTCATCAAGTGGTTGACTAGGCGTGGCATGTTATTGTAAGCTGTGGCCGCCATGGCTTCGGTAGCCTCCTATAGGCAGTGTTTGACCACATCAGAGGAAGTGGGAATAGGAGTTGGAGGAGATGCCAAGGCGCAGTTACTTCCGTACCATGTGAGATAATCATCCGCAGAGCGAAGTGTTCTGCTCACGCGTAGACTTGAAACCCCGGTGCTGCACGGTAGACTGTACAGTCTGTACTGCCGTGACACCCGAAAGTAACGGGTGAGAGAGGCACGGGCGAAAGAGGAGCAGAAAAGCAGACTGAGAAGCCATGGCAGATTTTACAGTGTCTCTGTCTTTGCTGGCGGGGATCGTATTGGTGAGCGAGGTGACTCGGCGATTGCTCTTAAGGCTGCTTGAAAGAACCGGACTTGCTGTATATGCTGTTGAGCTCGTGTCCACCTTCCAATTGTGTGCTTGTACGCACGAGCTTAAGCTGCTTGGTGAAGTAGGTCGACTTGAGCCCCGGTTTGCCCTTACACTGACATACCTGGCGTCAGTGGTCCATGCGCTCACCTTTCACGGAGCCATTGGTAACCCCTCCGTTACACTCGAAATGGCATACCGAAGGAACCTCACGGGCAGATGCGCACTGCTGCGGATAGCATGCCAGTTCGCGGCAGCAGTTGTGGCTCGAGCGATAGTCCGGGTGGTATGGACTCTAGGGTTGACCGACCTGCACCTGCGACACAAGCTACTTGGCTTCCAGTGCCTCAGCCCCATTCACGCGCCACTGCCTACAGCCGCAGCGGTGGAGCTCGCCTGTGTCTTTGCTGTCCAGACAGCGGCCACTCACACGCATGCGGTGGACGAAAAGTACCGGGTGCACGCAATAGCGACGGTTGTCACCGCCATGGTTTATGCAGGTGCGAGTTCCCCGCCTCAACACACGAACCAGGACACAGAAAGTTTCTCACAGAAATGCGCGTTACATATTACACCCAGGTGCGAAGTTCCGTGCAGTTTTGCATGGTACCGAGCATCATGGATGACTGGGAGCCTATAGAGCCATAATCACATAGCCTACATGCATGAAAGTGCATTGACTGGAGAGGTCGGGGTGCAGTTAATATGTAACTGCTGTTTGTATGTGGAAAGACAAGAGACCCGTGGCTTTGTTTCTGATTCCTGTAACATGGTCATTACAGCTTGGCTGCTGGTTGTCATTACACAGATTTACTTTATAATCTTGGGATGGGAATAGCTTAGTGGTTGGAGCATTTGACAGCAGATCAAGAGGTTGCAGGCGGGTTCAAATCCTTCTCTGTGCGTCTGTTAAAACGGCTAAATAAATACATATGGTAGCAACATCTCTGTTGTGTGACTGGAGCCAGCAGCGTTCATGCAGCCAGTGTAGATGTGTAGGTTACAGACATCCTGTCACCCTACATTTAAATTAACCTCTGCAGTGTGTTGTGTGTGTGTGTGTGTGTGTGTTATTGCAGGTGGCAGTGTCACTGGGGCAGTGCTTAACCCTGCGCTAGCTTTCTCCACTCAGTTCCCCTGCAGTGGCAACACCTTCTTAGAGTACTGTCTGGTCTACTGGCTGGCTCCTGTCTTAGGTAAGACACTTCTGGCCCTGACTCCTGCCCTCTCTCTCTCTCTCTCTCTCTCTCTCTCTCTCTCTCCAACTTTTTCTTCTTCTCCCTCAGACTCTGTCTCTGGTTGTCTAAATGTTTGCTGTGTGGGTGTGACAGTGTTAACACAAATCTGCTTAGCAGTTTAAGAACCTGAGCGTGTAGAGGAAGGAAGTACTGGGAGTCAGTGACTGGGAGTCAGGTGGCTGAGCGGTTAGGGAATCGTGCTAGTAATCTGAAGGTTGCCAGTTCGATTCCCGGTCATGCCAACTGACGTTGTGTCCTTGGGAAAGGCACTTCACCCTACTTGCCTCGGGGGGAATGTCCCTGTACTTACTGTAAGTCGCTCTGGATAAGAGCGTCTGCTAAATGACTAAATGTAAATGTACTGTGACACACACAGCAAGCTGGTAGAGTGGAGGGTACATGAGAATAGGTTTGTGTTTGGCCTTGTGCCACATGCTGGTCGGACAGAACAGGATGTAAAGCAGGAGTCAAGTTTCCCTCCTGTTCTCTCTGTTCATCTGACGTTCTTCTCTCTTGTTCCCTTCATCTTCCACTCCTTTTTACTCTCTGTCTGTGTTCCCACTCTTTCTCCTGTCACATCTTTACAACTCCTTGATCCCCCTCCCCCTCTTGTCTGCCTCTGTCTCTTTCTCTCATCACAGGTATGATCAGTTCTGTGCTGTTGTTTGATAAAGTCGCACCTCTGCTCTCTGGTAAAGCTGGTGGGGAGCCTCCCTACCGCCCCCTGGAGAGCAAGAAGTGGAACTGAGACATTTCTCAAACAGGAGCAACAAACAACTGTGTCTTAACCCACAGTGATATCATTCTACCAAGGGATCCTGTCCATTACCTACAGTGTTTACCGTAATGATCATGTTTCATTCAGATTCTGTGTGGCTCAGTGTAATCTGGCCACACAGAATCAGACTTTGCAAAAGGACCTTGGATAGCCTGGCACAATATTTCAGACTGAAAACATAAACCATGACTAGATTCAACGGTTGAAGTCTCCAAAACATCATATCATTTGTGGAAAGAGATCAGGAATGTGAACCTGTGTCGTTGTTTCTTTACCTGATAAACTATTTTGTAGCGTTTTAATGGTATACATTATACAGGATGAATGAAGTTTAAAAGCACATTAGTTTGAAAGAATTTGATATCATAGTCTTCAGACAACTACAGGAAGCTACTGTAAATCCAGGTCTGAACTGATTTTAATAGCCATGTAGATAATATTGTCTGTATGTGAATACGGTTCATTAAGGCCTAAAAAATTAATTAGTGTTACCAATAATGATAAGCATTTGCTTAACTAATTCCTAGCATTCCTGAGGAGGGGAAATGAAGACCTCACTCTGTACACCTATTTTCTGTTGAACTGGAGATTGTATGAGTTTTTAAGCACAACTGTGACAGGTGCCTTTGGAGGGTTGCATTCCCCCAGAGATGAAGAGCAATAAGGGCATTACCTCGGACTGACACATGGAAACAGCCAAAGACCTGTTTTAGAAAAGGAATTTGCCTATATGGTCATCCATGTAAATCTCCTAACGTGTGACATGTTGAAACATTTTAATAAAGCAAGGTTAAGGCCGATTCCCAATACTCTGTCTTACCCTTACCCCCTACCCCTTACCCCTAGCCCTTACCCCTACCTCTACCCCTTACCCCTAGCCCTTACCCCTTACCTCTACCCCTTAGCCCTTACCCCCTAGCCCTTACCCCTACCTCTACCCCTTACCCCCTAGCCCTTACCCCTACCTCTACCCCTTACCCCCTAGCCCTTACCCCTACCTCTACCCCTTAGCCCTTACCCCCTAGCCCTTACCCCTACCTCTACCCCTTACCCCCTAGCCCTTACCCCTACCTCTACCCCTTAGCCCTTACCCCCTAGCCCTTACCCCTACCTCTACCCCTTACCCCCTAGCCCTTACCCCTACCTCTACCCCTTACCCCCTACCCCTTACCCCTACCTCTTAGCCCTTACCCCTAGCCCTTACCCCTACCTCTACCCCTTAGCCCTTACCCCCTAGCCCTTACCCCTACCCCTTAGTTTTGCGTGTTCACGTGAGAGTAAGTGGTGTCCCAATACTTGTTTTGATCGAGGGGTAGGGCTAAGACGAAGGGGTATACACCCCTTAAAACCAAATGTTTTCGGGAGCTTACTTGAAACCTAGGGGTGTGTGAATACTGCCCAACCGGCAACCATGGCGGCCAGATCATCCAGAGTCCCATAAATGTAATATTTTCGGCTTAAATAATTGATAAAAAAATTACAACAATTTTGTTTTGTGCTTAAACCTGTTGTGAGGTGTTGGGTGCATGCTGGCCGAACGGAGGAACACTCATTGCCATGGAGAGGGTGGCCTTGACTTGCTTGACCTTTGAACCTGTGTGAAAAGACAGGTGCTTCTGACTGAGGGAAACAGTGTGGCATGTGATGTGACCTTCAAGCATGCACAGCACATGCTGGCGATCCATGTGCTGAAATGACATAATTTCAACTCCTACTGAATGTTGCATCACAAAAGAAATTCAATAATATGCTCATCACAACCGCAAGCAGGATTTTGTTGCTATTCACATCGATTCACAAATTTAAAAAATCGAATTTCTCTATATATATTTGTTTTTAATGTAAGCATATATTGAATAGAAATGTTATTAAAAATCGTGAATCGATTTTTAATCGAATCGTGACCCCAAGAATCGATTCGAATAGTGAGGTACCAAAAGATTCCCACCCCTAACTAAAAGTATGCAGGCTACTATTTTTACCAGATACATTAACATCATTTCATGGAGAGTTGTTCCTGTCTGAATACAAGTCCTTTGGAAGACTAAGAAAATCTTCCCCACTGCTGTTAAAGGAACAATTACATGAAACACCCTCTCAGGTACAAACACAGCTCTGGAATTTTTTTTCACAGACCACTGCACCTTTTTCTCTCATTTAAAAAGTTGAGAAGGACAATTTTGAGTGAGGAACAGAACGATAAGATTTGCAGTGGCCTCTTAAATCGTACCCTTCTGTCCTTACTCCTCACTCAAAATTGTCCTTCTCAACTTGTCCTATAGTTCCAGCCATCCCTGCCCAGGTGTATCTCTTACCCCAACAAGGTGCTCTGGTGTCTGAGAGGAAGTCTAGGATTAAGGCCCTCACAGCACCAGGAACCAGAGAGTCCAGTTTTCAATAATTATAGTCAGACAACTGTGAAGAGGAGACAGTGGAATGCTTTTGTCTCTCACACACACGTCTCAGAAGGACACGAGAAGTCCATGAGGTATGAAAATGTTACCATTATAAACATAAATTGTTCAGCCATACAGGTCTTTACGTAAGTTAAGTACGGTAGTGTGAAACCTCCTGCAGTCATGGTCTGTGCTAACAACCAAGTCCTTTGGTAATATACTGTGACCAGCTCTGAGTATTATAGTTACACATTCCTTCTGATTCTCTCTCGCTCAGCTGTTGACATGCAGCCTATCTGGTTCATCATGCAAATATTGACTGTGGTGAAACAGTCTACTGGACTGATAACACACAGACACGTAACACATTGTACAAAAACTGTTTATTAGTTAATACAAAGAGCAGGACCCTTCCTGCCAGAGAATATAAACTGAGGGGTCAGCTGGTCATCAGGTACAAAACAAGAACGCAAAATAAACATGGCTGTTTTATAGTTAAGGGAAACTGGGGGGCCTGCATTCAGTGGTCTGCCAGACTGCTTAGACAACATTAAGCTTCGTTTTGAATGTGTTGTTTAATTGACGTGTGTGGAACAGGAGGTGAGGACCAATAAAAGCAAAGAACATCCAGCCTCGGATCAGAGCCAGCTTTTCCTTTCTCTATCCCATAACGCACCTGGAGCGCTTTAAATGGCAGTCAGGGTCCATCTGGGGAGAGAGAGAAGTTTGTTTAAATGTTTGTTTATAATTTCATATCTAAGATCAATTAGGATCTGAGGTATGTTAGCCAAGAACTAAATACATATACATGTAGGGGGAAAAAGGATTATAGGATCTGAAGTCCTCTGTTACCAGTGATCAACATCTGCGTCTTCAAACTGCCCTGCCACCGCTGAGCCTGCGTCCACCTCCATCCCATCTGAGGACACAGCAGTCATTCATCAGTACACACACACACACTTTGCTTGCTTGTAGTTGTCCATCGAGGCCGATGATGACGTCCACTTCTGACTTCAACGGTGAGTTCTCTGGTGACTGTACAGTCCTATCCTGGATCCACAGGTCTTGTCACAGGTGGGACATGTGTATGTACTAGTGGTGGTACTGGCAACCTTGGCTGTGTTTCTTTTATGCCTTCTTTCCTGCCTGTCCTGTCTCCTGGCTGTCCTGTCTCCCGCCTGTCCTGTCTCCTGGCTGTCCTGTCCTCCTCCAGCGCTTCCGTCCCCTCTTGGCACACCTGACGCCAGGTGTTACGGTCAGCAGCCAAGCTCTCCAGGTCCCCAGGTCTGATTTTACACCTCTTTAGCGCTGTTTTTATTTGGTCTTTATAGCACTTATTCTGCCCTCCGGCAGAGCGTTGGCCTTGGGTGAGCTGGCCATACAGCACTTGGTGAGGCAGCCGATTGAGGGGCATCCTTATAACATGCCCCAGCCATTGTAGCTGACACTGACACACACACACACACACACACAACCTGCCTGTAGCCAACCAAGTGCAATTAATTTACAATTGCTTTGTGGGGCGTGTCTCAGACAAGTCTACACCTGAAACTAGGTCTACCACGTGACGGTGCCTCATTGAAGAAAGAAACTGGGCGAGGTTGTGTCGAGCAAAGGTCTAACACTTTTTTGAATTAAATGAAAAATGGCAACTGCTGGTGAGTTGGCTATATTTGTTGCTTGCAACCGCCAAAATATCTAGGGAAATGACCGTAATTCATTTATATATTATTTACGTTCATTCGGAACATTAATTAGCGTTTCGTTCTATTTTCCGACCACTGTAGATGTTGTAGCGGTTTCGAAAATGAATGTGTAGGCCTATTATTGTTTTAAATCGGGCCGGAATAACAGTATTTTTAAGGGTAAACTTGATATCACAGACGAATAAGGTATACAAATGCGTAGATATAGTCGCAAACACTTGTGTATAATTGCGTAAACATCGGACCTGCTAAAATGAAATTAAACGCACGATACCAACATTGGTTACTATTTTGAATGTATAAAGTAACATCTGTTGCAAACACATCCTGTTTTTTACGTTTTTTTTGCTACATTTCGTTTTTTGAACCATCTTCTGACTTACTCGAACAATCTATTGACAAATGGTACAATCTGATAGCACAAACAGGTTATCCCTGTCAGGGGAATGATGGTTATGGCCACACCAAACATGGTTGAGTTCCACTGAATAAACCTCTCTAATGCAATGTAGGTGTAACACAACTGAGGTGCAGTTTAGAAAATCTGGCTTCAGGCATCTCAAAATGTAATTCATCCAGTTTCAAATACAACTTATCTCCATGCTAGAAAAAGCTATTGAATAACCTTAATAACACTGTACCATATGCAACCATACAATTGATTCACTTTACAATAACCATCCCCCTGTGCTGTCTGACAGAGGAACAGGACCAGGTGGGGGTCGTGTTACTGGGGGGGAGATGGGCTGGGAAGAGCTCCAGTGGGAACACCATCCTAGGACTCCAAGATCCAGAAGGCTTCAGTGTCAAAAAACAAACCGATGTTTGTGTCAAAAAAGAAAGGGTCATTCACGGCACCCTGGTCTCTGTGGTCGACACACCGAGCTGGAACTGGGTGTCTGCAGAGGACACCTCAGAAGAGGTCAAAGTTCAGCTTCGAGAAAGTGCCACTTTGACCGGAGGGGGCTCCCCTGCCTTCCTGATAGTCTACCCCCTGGGGTCTCCTTTTGTGGGGCGTCACAAGCTGGCCGTGGAGGAACACCTGGAGCTGCTGGGGCTGGAGGTCTGGAGACACACCATGGTGCTGTTCTCCAGGGGGGACTGGCTGAGAGGCAGAGGGACTACCATGGAGGAACACCTTCAAGGGGCTGGGGAACAGCTACGATGGCTCTTAGACAAATGTGGGAACAGGTACCACGTGCTGAACAATATGGAGAAAGAAGATACCGATCAAGTGAACGAACTGCTGAGGAAAGTAAGAGAGATGCTTGGCGTGAGAGGAAAAAGAAAACGAAAGTGGAGCATGGAAGCTCCCCCTAACTGTAAGTTCACCTTACAACGACTATCCTTCCAAGAAGGTCAGGATAGTCAGGCTCCATACACACATCTGTGATAATAATATTACACATGATAATAACACTTGCTAAACGTATTAAGTCAGTGTTTTGTCTGCTTTGTAGTGACAGAGGAGGCCGGAGAGATGGGGGAGTCATCGGGAGAGAAGGATGGACAGGAGGAGGTCAAAGATTAGACTGCACCTTCACGTCTAACACCAGGTCAAGCCGAGAAACAAGAACCGCTGCCAAACAGCTGTTCGTATTTATCCATCTCACACCAGCCATTATAAAGCAGTACAGTAAAGGACTGCCCTGTTGAGTCCATGCCTCAGGATTCAACTATTTGGCGCCATCTGGTGATGAGACATGAATTGCACTATTGTGTTGTTACATATTGGTCCACCAACACACTGTAGATTGTCTGTTATAAAGCCAGATCTGTCATATCCATGTACAGAAAATGTCTGTATATGTTGTTTGTTTAGCTGGTGCCATGAAACTTGATCAATAAATTGCTATTTTATTACACGTCTGGTTATAATCTAATCCTGCCAACGTTGAGCATCCCTGTACCACGGACCCCACAACCCCCCCACAGGCGCTGGGTCTCCCTACCCTCGAACTCTCCATTGGGCTCCTCTGTGCGGACCCCGGCCATGTGGAACTGCTGGGCCACAGACTGGGCCAGCATGCCCTCCAGCCTCTCCAGTGTGGACTGGCCCTCCTGGGTCAGCGCTGACAGGCCCTCCTCATAGGTATAGAATGTAGGAACATCTCCCTGGCCGTGCTCTGGAGGGAGGGAGGGAGGGAAGGAGGGAGGGAGGGAGGGAGGGAGAGAGAGGGAGGGAAGGAGGCAGGGAGGGAGGGAGGCAGGGAGGGAGGGAGGCAGGGAGGGAGGGAGGGAGGCAGGCAGGCAGGCAGGCAGGCAGGCAGGGAGGGAGGGAGGGAGGGAGGGAGGGAGGGAGAGAGGGAAGGAGGGAGAGAGGGAAGGAGGGAGAGAGAGAGAGAGAGAGAGAGAGAGAGAGAGAGAGAGAGAGAGAGAGGGAGGGAGGCAGGCAGGCAGGGAGGGAGGGAGGGAGGGAGGGAGGGATTGAGATGGGCAAAGTAGAAAAAAGAAACATCCACGTTTTGATCAATTAACCCTTGTGCTGCCTTCGGGTCACATGACGCAAAGGTTCATAATGAACCATCGTTGTGTTTACCCAATTTTACCCAATACAAAAACAAATAAAAATAATTTTCTTTCAACCTTTGCAATGTGGGGGGTCTGAGACAGCCCAACGGTTAAAATAAAATGTTCCCTTTGTTTTTCTATGCGGTAAAGTTGTCGCAATACGACGGTGGGTCACAATGACTGATGGGTCAGAATGACCCGAAGATAACACAAGGGTTAAGAATAAATAGATTTCGGATTAGGATGTAGTAGTGATAACTGTTGGTTAGTTGTAACTGATTTAACTACTTGTACTCGCTGTGAAATATATTATTGTTATATTGGGAGTTTTTCCTTGTCTTCCTTGAGGGTTTAGGTTGGTTGAGGGGCAGTTCTATGGGCGTATGTGAAGCCCTCTGTGACATGCTTGCATGTAAAAAGGGCTATACAAATACATTTTTATTTGATTTACCGTTGCTTGCTTTCCTACAGGTACACTCTTGCACTTTTGAGATTCATGTCGTTTAATTTGTACAAATTAACAACTACATGCTCTTCAGTGTTTCCCCTAGGGTTAGACCTTCCAGGGGGGGGCGGAGGGAGAGGAGATGGGGTTGGTGTTAGAGCAAATAAGCAAATAAGTGGCAATGTGAAGAGACATAAGAGCAGTGTTTCCCCTACCATTATATTAGGGGGGCGGGGCTCTTCACATTGCCACTTATTTGCTTTTCACAATGTATGCTCATGTTTTGGCTACCTGCAATTTTTGGCTACAACTATCTCGTTGTTTATGATCATTGACCTATGCACTTTTGTAAAGCTGTCTCTTAGAAGTCGCTTTGGATAAAAGCGTCTTCTAAATGAATAAATGTGATAGTGAACCATTTTGTTTTTGGTTCTTACCTGCTTCTTTATCAGAAGCACATCCGACAAGGGGGAAACAAAGTGAGACCATTCATCTTAATACACGCAACAGCCGATAACTATAATGCATTTTATTTACACAGTGCACCCTTCTTTGTCAAGGTCATCTCGGGGCGCCACAGGTTTAAAAGAAAAAAAGGCTTGAGTGTGTGTGTGTGGGAGTGCGTGTGTGTGTGCGTGGGAATGTGTGTGTGTGGGAGTGAGTGTGTGTGTGGGAGTGAGTGTGTGTGTGTTACCCACCTGCCTCCTCCACATCATACTCCTCTCCCTCAAAATCATTGTCAGAGTCTTGGTCCTCTGGGTCAGGGTGTAGGGCCTGACACTCACACATGGCTGAGAACATGTTCTCCACTGCAAGCAAGCAAGCACACACACACACACACTTATTACACAGACCACCATCACGCACACAAACCCATGGAAACTAGAACTTGCCATGTCTACATACTGATCTTGTCTAGGCCTTCCCAGACTCACATGCTGCTTTGTCGCTGGGCACAAAGCGGATTTCAGAGATCGCCCCTGAATCTTCATCATCGCTGCTCTCATCTTCATCCTCCTCATTCTGGGCATCGTCCACCATCTCAGCATCATTGTCATCTGAAGGAAAAACTGAAATAGTTAGCCTACTATAATCTTTTCCCTAACAACTTCCCTTGAGATCCTGAACATAAGCGTTTCTTTAAGACACGGCTAAAGATTTAATTAATCCACAATGAGTTGAAAAATTGACGTATTTGTCTATGTCTCACCGTTAAGTTTGGCGTTGACCATGACGTACAGGTGTTCCTGAGGGTATGCGCTCAGATCTCGCGAGATGGCGTGTAGGCTGATGGAGGGGTATTCCAATGAGAATCCCATGCCTGACCCGTCAAACCACGACAGGCGACTGTCGAACAGAAATAACACCCAGATTACACATTCCAAATATACTGTCCGTGCTAAACCATTACACTTTTGAAACTAGGAAGTGAAATGTTCAATGGATGAGTCAACATATCATCAAAACTGAAAATAACATTTACTAAATACCAAAAGCCAAATTATGTGTGGCCAGTGATGTTTATGGTGATGCAAAATCCAGCTACCGTCTTTTTGACAGTCCGATATCTACTAGCTTGTCAGAAGCATCACATACGTCTCTGCAACGTAGAGGGTCCCCGAGCCAAGTCCCTTGCCGTCCAACACAGCAGTAGTCTCGGCTTGTTCATGTCTCACTCCCTCACTGGGAGGCGGAACACTCTTCAGCAACACCATCGTCTGAAGATGTGATGTCAATAGAAAAAAAAACTGTTTTCGATCCCAAGTGATCCGTGACCTATTTAGCCTTACAAAGCTTGCTAATTTACTCCGCTAAAGATGCTTCTCTGCATTACAGACTAGCTGGAGTTCATAAACGTCAAGCAAGAAAAGAAATTGCTAGCTAGAAATACTTTCCCTTTAGTGATATTAAGTTGCTAGTTCATTTGACAGACTATGTATTTAGCTATCAGGTAAGATGGTTAGCTCGCAAGGCTACAAACGGTACTAGTAGATCTCCACGCGTGTCAGATCCAGTGAGTAGAAGTGCTGTGAGCGTCCCCGCCAGATTACTGGAAGAAGAATGTCAACAATGGAAAGAACTATAACAAACTGCTATCGCCACCTACAGGCCTGGCGGTGTAGTGTTCAACCAACGAAAAAGCCGGCGTCATAATCTAGCTTGTCCCATAAATATGACGATACAAGAAACCAGCTGATTTTTTTTAGAAGAGATGCTTGGATGTCGGTTTTAATAACTTAGAAAACAACTATGTTACAGAACATAGAATATAAACATACATAAAACGTGGAGATATGATACACGATTACCTCGAGATGTTTTATTTTTTAATTTTCAGACTGGACATACCAAACAATCACATTTCCCTGGAGGTTGGCGTTGACAGTGGACTACACTCTACAACAGATTCATTTGACGCTGAAATGATGTGATCTGTTAGACATAGCACTGGATTAACCAAGTGTTCACACCTTCACAATTTAGGAAAAGGTATGAAAGACAAAAACAATGTAAAAGCACGTGAAACAATCCTTCTCACCAACACATTTAGTTCTTATGACTCTCACAGTATTTATGTAATGTTTTGACCATCTATTGATATCCGTCAGTCCTAAACAATAACAGGTGTACCATTTCCATAGATGCAAACCCTACATTTTTACAAAAAGCGTGTGGTACTTGGCCTATCTATGAGAGACCATGTGTTGTTTCACAAGAGAGACTTCTCCTGGAAACAGGAGAAAAGTCAAACACCTAAAACAAGAGTTAAAAAAAAACTTACAGTGAATTGACTGTACATAGTAAGTGGAAGCCAGTCTGTTCGTAACACAAAAAAGACCCCGCCCCCCCAAAGACCCCCCAACTCACTCATACAAGCCACCCACCAATATAGATCCTATCTAGGGTGCAGTCCAGGGATGGAATGTTCTAGAACGTTTCAGATAGACCACAGGACTGATGTTTTTCCCTCTGGGCCGTCGTGTAACAGTCTCCTATTCCTGAATACACCACAAATAGTCACGCACAAAAAAAGCTGCACAGGGCTTTTCTCAAACTCATCAGCGATGCAAACCATCCAGACAGACCTCTCGTTGCAATCATCATCTCCTTCATATATAAAATATAACACTATTTTGCAAGGAAACAAATAGAACCAGACATCTATTATCTTACAAGGAATGGCATCACAAGCAAAGTATGTACAGCGAAACTGGCCTCTGTCCAAAAGCTCTGTTAGACCAATGGAGACCAGAACACTAGTATCAAAGGAGGGTGAAATGCTGTGAGGACCAATCACGTACAGCGAAGGGCCGTGTGCTGGGAGGCGATGCAGCCAATCATTCACAGGCTGTGTGTTGGTGACTGTACGTGTGTGTTGGTGACTGTACGTGTGTGTTGGTGACTGTACGTGTGTGTTGGTGACTGTACGTGTGTGTTGGTGACTGTACATGTGTGTGTCGGTAGAGCGGAGTAAGATACTGTCAAGATCAGGAAGCTCTACAACTGGTTCAAGTGGGTTTGGTCCAGAACACCCAGTTCTCCTTCTTGTCCAGATCCACTACCCACACTGGACCCAAATCTGGTTCTGAAGAATACAGTCCCAGTGGGCGGAGCACATCTCCTCTCAGGAAGTCTGGACACTGCGTAGTGAAACGTGGCTCTTCCTGTGTTCACCCACAAGCGTAGGGAAGAAACGATATGCGGAACGAAAATATCCAGTTTAAAAAGGTGGTTGTTGGTGAAAGGCAAGAAAGTAAAAAATGTTTTATGACTAAACAAAAACCAGAGGCAGTTTTATTTACATACTATCATGACTGTTCAGTTTTCATCAGGTCACTGTCTTCAGGCTCCCCGGAGCCTGAGGGGCCATTGTGCCCGCCGTGCCCACCGGACTCTGTGCTGTCCCTGGGTACAGCTGGACTACCATCCCCAGGCGTAACTGGGCCTCTGGAGGCCCGGTGTCCATTAGAAGGAGAAAGATTGTGGCCCTTCTCCTGAACATCGTCACTGTCCCTGTAAACACGAGAGGGTCGGGTTGTCGATTCCTTCTCCACTTTACTTTTTGTCTCTTCCTCCTCCTCGTCATCTTCGTCAGAGTCAATGCGGTTCAGTCGTTTGCGTATGGGACGATCTTCCTCGGAGGAAGATTCAGATTCGTCGTTTTCATCGCCGTCGTCTTCGTCCTCCGTGGAAGGCCTGCGCTTCTTCAGCATCAGAGCCAGCCTCTTCCGTCGCTGTTCAGTCAACAGCTCCCTCCTCCTCCCCCTCCCCATCTGCTCCTCCCCCTGCTCCTCTCTGCCTCTCCTTTTCAACCTCCTCCGCTTCTCCTCCTCCTCGTCTTCCTCCATCTGCCTCCTCTTCCGTCTCTTTCTTCTCTCCTCAACCTCCCTCTCTTCTTCTCTCTTTCTTTTCAACAGCATCCTCCTCCTCCTGTACTTGCCGACATCCTCCTCCTCTTCCCCTCTCCTCTTCAGTCTTCTCCTCTTCTTTTCTCCTTCTTCCTCCTCCTCTTCCTCAGACTCTTTGGAAAAGGCAGATTCTGCAGGACAGAAAACAAATGGGGTTCAGTGTTTCCTCTAGAAGCTAACAGCGGGGGGAGGTAGGGGGCATATTTAGGGTAAACTGCTAGGGTCCCCACCTGATAACCTGTGCTTAGTCTTTGTCCTCTCTCTCCTTCTCTCCTTTCCTCTCTCTCCTTTCCTCTCTCCTTCTCTCCGTTCCTCTCCCTCCTTCTCTCCGTTCCTCTCTCTCCTTCTCTCCTTTCCTCTCTCTCCTTCTCTCCTTTCCTCTCCTCTCCTTCTCACCTCTTTACTCCGCTTGCCTCCTCTACATCTGCCTGTCTACCTGTTACATAAGGTTAGATTGAGAATGAGTAAGATTAGATAATTCCCTCACACCACAAAGAGCCGATCAAGCAACCAGTGAGTACTTTAATATATTGTAATAGCCACCACTCACTCACGGTATAATTTTGAAGCACGGACGGTAACAGTATATATCACGATATTTTCCTTTTTCTTAAGATTTGTAGTTGTGTAGTCTATCGAACTTGGATTTGGATGGGGTACGTCAAGTGTGTAGCATGAGTGGAATTTGTTCAACTTTTGCAGTGGTTTGCCTAATATTTAGCTTTTAACAGTAGCCTACATGTATGGATCACAAGAAAATGTAGTTCAGTATTTGTATTGATCTAATTTAACTTTAGCCAGTCTCTACCTTTTTTTTCCCTAGTTCCCCCGGTAACGTAATGCTACCCTCTGCCCTGTTTGTCACTGCCTGACTGAGCCCAGGAGAAAGTGCTCTGCTGTACTCGCGCTGTTGTTTATTCGGTTGTCATGACGAGTTGCTCATCCTCCAAGCGGAGACAGAGAGCAGCAGAAGACCGTTCGTTTGAGTTCCGTGGAGCGGACAGTTCCGCAGTCGTACACTTTGTGACTTCATGATTTTGTAGCAAAATAATTAAGTATTAATAATGTATATACCGGAAATACAGAATTCAGAGGATGGGTCAGAGGTGTGTGTGTGTGTGGGGGGGGGGTAACCATGGTAACAGAGACTGACCCTCACTGTAGGAGCTGGAGAGGCGTCGGCGTGGCTTGGCCTTGTCTTTATTGGTGGACTTCTGGGAATTGTCCGACTCTGACGTCTCGCGGTAATTCACCTGCTGCCTCTGGCTCCGCCTCAAACCCCGCCTCTTCCTGTCCCCATCACTGTCACTGATGTCACTGGACCGCTCAGAGTCTGCAGAGAGAGAGAGAGAGAGAGAGAGAGAGAGAGAGAGAGAGAGAGAGAGAGAGAGAGAGAGAGAGAGAGAGAGAGAGAGAGAGAGAGAGAGAGAGAGAGAGAGAGAGAGAGAGAGAGAGAGAGAGAGAGAGAGAGAGAGAGAGAGAGAGAGAGAGAGAGAGAGAGAGAAAGAGAGATAAAGCATTATTGAATTGATTTGAGAGAAGGAGAGGAGTTGAGCTGAATGAGAGGGAAAAGGGAGGAGACAGAGAAAGAGACAGAAAGAGAGAGAGAGACAGAGAGAGAGAGACAGAGAGAGAGACAAAGAAAGAGAGACAAAGAAAGAGAGACAGAGAGAGAGAGACAGACAGAGCGAGAGAAAGAGAGAGTACTTCCTCCCCCCTCCGTTCTACCCACCCAAAACCTCGTCGCTCTCCTCCTCCTCGGAGGAGCCCCTCCTGCGTGTGTGGGGCCTCTTCTTGCCCCTCCTCTGGTTCCTGCTGGGTCTGTGTTTAGGTGTCCGTCTCAGTGCCCGCCTGTGGCTGGGTCTGCCCGCGTCGCTGCCCGCGTCTGAGCCCAGTTCCGCCCCGCTGCCCGCATCGTCATCCTCCTCCCCCGACGCAGCAAACTCATCCTCCTCCGAACTGCAGACATCCCATCGTGAGTGGGTGTGTGCCTACCTGTACGCCTCACACCACCCCTCAATACATCCATGCTAACGTGTTGTTTGAGAACTTGTGAGTGTGTGTGTGAGTGAGGGTGTGTAAGAGAGTGAGTGTGTGTGTGTGTGTGCATGAGTATGTGAGTGTGTGTGTAAGAGAGTGAGTGTGTGTGTGAGTGTGCATGAGTATGTGAGTGTGTGTGTGTGTGTGTGTGTGTAAGAGAGTGAGTGTGTGTGTGTAGAGTATGTGAGTGTGTGTGTGTGCATGAGTATGTGAGTGTGTGTGTGTGTGTGTGTAAGAGAGTGTGTGTGTGTGTGTGAGTGTGCATGAGTATGTGAGTGTGTGTGTGTGCATGAGTATGTGTGAGTGTGTGTGTGTGTGTGTGAGTGTGCATGAGTATGTGAGTGTGTGCATGACTATGTGAGTGTGTGTGTGTGCATGAGTATGTGAGTGTGTGTGTGTGTGTGTGTGTGTGTGTGTGTAAGAGTGTGAGTGTGTGTGTGTGTGTGCATGAGTATGTGTGAGTGTGTGTGTGTGAGTGTGTGTGTGTGAGTGTGCATGAGTATGTGAGTGTGTGCATGACTATGTGAGTGTGTGAGTGTGTGTGTGTGCATGAGTGTGTGAGTGTGTGTGTGTGAGTGTGTGTGTGCAAGTGTGTGTGTGTGCTACCTGCTGCTGAGCTGGAACTCGTCCTCACTCTCAGCAGCCGTGCTGTCACTCTCCAGGTCGTTCAGTCTCCGCCTCTTCCTGTTCCTGGAGGACGCGGCCTGGGATCTGACTGGACTCCTTCCCCTCCTCTGATAGGATGTTGGCCATGTCCTTGCCTCGCCCCGTTCCTACAACCAGCAACACAGGAGATTAAAGACTCATCACCTCCATCTCCTTGCTAATTTTCCTAACGTTTTTATCGCGATTTCTCCATCTCATCCCTCCTTCCTCCATCTCATCCCTCCTTCCTCCATCTCATCCCTCCTTCCTCCATCTCATCCCTCCTTCCTCCATCTCATCCCTCCTTCCTCCATCTCATCCCTCCCTCCTTCCTCCATCTCATCCCTCCATCTCATCCCTCCTTCCTCCATCTCATCACTCCTTCCTTCCTCCATCTCATCCCTCCTTCCTTCCTCCATCTCATCCTTCCTTCCTCCATCTCATCCCTCCTTCCTCCATCTCATCCCTCCTTCCTCCCTCCATCTCATCCCTCCTTCCTCCCTCCATCTCATCCCTCCTTCCTTCCTCCATCTCATCCCTCCTTCCTCCATCTCATCCCTCCTTCCTCCATCTCATCCCTCCTTCCTCCATCTCATCCCTCCTTCCTCCATCTCATCCCTCCTTCCTCCATCTCATCCCTCCTTCCTCCATCTCATCCCTCCTTCCTCCATCTCATCCCTCCTTCCTCCATCTCATCCCTCCTTCCTCCATCTCTAACCTCCTGCGTCTCCCTCGCCCGCATCTTCTTCGATGGCTTCATCGATGGCGTCATCAAAGTCATCGAACCTGAAACACGAAAGCCATGCCAGGTGTAGCAGTGAATCTTACAACATTGGAATGAACACACAGACAGACACACGCAGACAGACAGACACACCCACACACACACACAGACAGACACACACACACACGCACACACAGACAGACACACACACACACACAGACAGACACACAGACAGACACACGTAGACAGACAGACACAGACACACACACACAGACAGACACACACACACAGACACACACAGACACACACACACAGACACACACAGACACACACACACAGACCTGTAGCTGATGCTCTTCCTGGTTCTGGTCGACCTCCTCCCCAGGTTCTTGTTCTTCTTTGTGTCTTTCTTCTTCTCTGATTTTTCTTCTTCTTCTTCCTCCTCCTCGTCACCCTCCTGAAACAAGGAGCACGGCTCGATAACAGATCAAAAGAGATAATGACGGAAGAAACTAATTAATGAATGCATGAGTGAAAGAATGAATGAAAGAGTCCTTACAGGGATGATGTTCTCCACGCTGATCCCTACGTACACCAGCCTTTCCCTCCTAAAGACACAGATCGCGTTTAGATTACAATGCATAAATACCACCCCCAGACTGAGTGTGCGTATGAAAGGCCTGTTGGTTTGTGTGGTGTGTGTGTGTGTGTGTACCTCCTCTCAGCTCTATCTCGTTTCTTCAGAGCGCTGTCCAGATTCTGGAGCTGTTCCTCAAGCCTCTCACACAGTAGCTTCTGCAGAGGGCGAGAGAGAGGGCGAGAGAGAGAGGGTGAGAGAGAAAGAGAGAAAGAGAGAGGGTGAGAGAGAGCGGGCGAGATAGAGGACAAGAAAGATAGAGGGCGAGAGAGATAGAGAGATCACACATGAGGCACAACACAACCAGGCCTGCATATCTCTCTCACACACACACACACACGTACGTGTTGGCATGGCGGGCAGAACCACTCTCCGTCCGGGATGATCATGAGAGGGGGCCGTAGACAGGCGGTGTGGTAGCCACTGTCACAGGAGTCACACAGCAGGATCTGGGAGGGAACACACACACACGCGAGCGCGTCAGAATGTCGCTCCGGTGCGGGCAGGGAAATCTGCTCAGCCGCTCAGAGGCGTGACCCACCAGTTCAGGGTGGTTGGGGAGACCGCAGTGACTGCAGGGGTCCTCGTTGGGCGCTTCCTCTGATTGGCTGGAGGCGTCCGAGTCGCTGCCGTCCTCGCTCTCTTTCCCCTCCTCTCTTCTTTTCCCCCCCTCCGCCTCCGCGCCCCCCTCGTCCAGTTTGCGTCTCTTGGAACGAGGGTTGGACCACCGGGGCCGGCGGTGTCTCCGTCTGGCCTGGGGGAGGGGAACACACACTCACCATCACCAAACACACTCCAATACAGAGCAGGAAGGAGAGGAGGGAGAGAGGAGAGAGAGAGGAGACAGAGAGAGAGGAGAGAGGAGAGAGACAGAGAGAGGAGAGAGAGAGGAGCGAGAGGGGAGAGAGACAGAGAGAGGAGAGAGAGAGGAGCGAGAGGGGAGAGAGACAGAGAGAGAGACAGAGAGAGGAGAGGAGAGAGAGATAGTGTGTGTTACCTTTGTAGTCCCACTCGTTCCATCAGGGTCTGTTTTCTTGTCTTTCTTCAGGACTGCCTTCTGCTCCTCGTCCTCCTCCTCCTCCTCCTCATCGTCCTGCTTCTTGTTCTGTTTCTTGTCCCGGATTTCCACCAGCTTTGTGCTGGGCCTGCGAATAGCAACAGAACACCTAACTTACGGTTCTCTGAGAGAATGTGTGTGTGTGTGTGTGTGTGTGTGAATGGGTGAAAGTGCTGAGTATCGACTTTCATGAAAAAGTATACACAAGGCGCGCGCACACACACACACACACACACACACACACACACAGTACCTGCAGATCCTAGCTGACCTCCTGAGGGATCTGCCGTCACCCTGTGCCTCCTCCTCCCTCTCCTCTTCCCTCTCCTCCTCTTTCTCCTTCTCCTTCTCCTTGTCTTTGTCCCTCACAGCACTTCTCTGGTGAGGGGGAATTTTGATCTTGAGTCGGATCCCTTCCTTCTGGAGCTCTGATGAGGCCTTCTGGCGACCCTGCAGCTCCTCCACCGGCTGCCCAGCTCTCTTCACCCCAGCCTGGGCTCCAGCCTCACCGCTGGGTGCCTCCCCCTGGTTCTCCTGGCCTTCCACAGGCACACTGGGTTTGGTCTCCGACTCAGTCTCTTTGGAGATGCTCTTGATCTCCTCTCCCTCCGCCGTGACCAGGCACACAGATCCTTCAGTACTCTCCACCTTCTCCCCCCCCTCTTTGTCCTCGTCATCCGTCTTTCCCACAGTGCCACCCACAGCCACACCCTTCTCCTCTCGTCTCTCTTGCGTCGCTGGCTCGCTCTGGGCCGGAGGGCAGACAGGCCGGGCCCCCTCTGCCCCGTCCCCAGGCCTCTCTCCAGACTCCAGGCTCGGGGCTCTCTCGGTCTCCCTGGAGGTCGCCTGGGTCTCAGGACTCTTCCTCACCAGCACGGACTGCCTGCTCGTCTCCCTCTCCTGGCTCTTCTCTCCTGGGGGCTCTCCCTCCCCACCCGCTAGGGGGGTCCCAGCTCTCGTGACGTCCGAACTGGGGCCGTTCCTCTCCTTTGACCCCGCTCCTCCTTCCGGCTCCGGGGGCGACCTCAGGCGGTCGGGAGGGCCTCGGATAACCCCTACGTGACCTATCACTCCTATTTGACCTATGACCCCGACCACTCCGTTCTGGCAGTCCGAGTGTGTGATCAGCGGTCGGCCGTTGGTGAGTTCGCGTCTCGTCACACTGTCCTCTGGTTTGGAGACAGGCTGGCTGAGGGGAGGAGCTAAGCCCCTGCCTTCCTCAGGGCATAGCGCATCTTCCTCTTTCACCTGAGGCTCCTTGGTTTGTGTCACTGAAGGGTTACGGACAATAATACTGCTGCTGTTGTTGTTGTTGTTTCTGCTATTGTTGTTGTGATGGTTGCTATGGTGGCGGTTCCCGAACAGCTCTCTCTTCTTCAGGGGTATCTTGGCCTGCTGGTTGCTCTTCAGGGCTCTGTCAACTTCCCCCTCCTTCCTGTTCTCCGTCCCCTTGGCAGGCGGGACTTCCTGTGCTGTGGCCGAGCCGGGCGCCATGACAACGGAGACGGCGTTGCTGAGGGCGTCGGCCTCTTTCAGCTCGCCCTTTAGGACGGCGGTGATGGTGCTCACGCGGTTGTCGACGACGACCTGCGGTGAGCCGTCCGCGCCCTCTTCCTCTCTGTCGCCGCTCTCCGCCTTCTCTTCTTTCATCTCGACGTCGGCCTCTTCCTGCTTCACGGACGCCTCTGTCTTCACCGCGGCGCCGCGCTCCGTCTTCACCACGGCGTGTGTTGTGCTGTGGGCGTCTGGGTTCTCCAGGCTGGTGGCCCCGGGACAGGGGCCCACCCTCGGCTTCCCTGTCTTCCTGTCGTCGTCCTCAGAGCCGTCGCCGGGTGCCTTCTTGCCGTCTTCCGTCTCACCTTCACACGTCAGACAGACAACGTTTACAGAGAAAGTTACGGCACTGTGTCACGTATCATGACCTGGGTCCCCCGTAGTCATCGAGCATCCATCCATGTTCTCTCCTTTCCACTTACCCTCCTTGCCTTCCAGGGGGCTGGTGCTGGTGGAGCCTGCCTGCTTCTCTCCCTCCGCCGGACCAAAGTCAACCTGGGACTTGAGAAGCTCCAGAGCCTCGGCCAGGTCGTTCCTGGTCCTGCAGAGACAAACGGTGACCAGTTACAGCATCGACACGACCAAACGCACAACTAGACACAGAACCGAAAGAGGAGGAGTGCAGTCTACGAACACACATATGTAAACACACGACAAAATTATCGCCAGATCTTCAATACTTTTCCTACCACTTTTTCCTCAAACTATGTGAGGGGTAAAAAAACAACCTCAAAAGGTGAAAAATCATTCAGATTCTATACAATATTTCCACCTATGGAGTGTTACACATCAGACTTCCGACTCGACGACAGAGGCCAGACTGAAGCTCCATCGTGTGAGGACGCGCGAGGGCGTGCGAGGACGTGCAAGGACGTGTGGGGGCGTGCGAGGACGTGCGAGGGCATGTGAGGACGTGCGAGGGCATGTGAGGGCGTGCGAGGGCGTGCGAGGACGTGCGAGGACGTGTGAGGACGTGCGAGGACGTGTGAGGACGTGTGAGGGCGTGCGAGGACGTGCGAGGACGTGTGAGGACTTGTGAGGGCGTGCGAGGACGTGAGGACGTGCGAGGACGTGAGGACGTGCGAGGACGTGTGAGGACGTGCGAGGACGTGTGGGGGCCTGCGAGGGCTTACCTGACGATGCATCTCCAGGTGGTCCCGTCTGTGTCGTCCTGCTCCTCGGTGTACAGCCTGACGTTCTGCTCCTGGTCCAGCTGCAGCCAGTACATCAGCCCCTGCCGGTCCCGGCCAATCGGCTGCAGCCGCATGCGTTCAGGCTCCTCCTCGTTGATGGTTGTCTTGAACTTGAGGTTGTCGTCAAACTGACACTCGCACAGGTACTGAGGTTAGGGGCGAGGGATCGGAGAGAGAGATAGAGATACAAAGTTAGATGTACTAGATAAGGTCATTTCACAGGGAATGGATTGGTGGGGAAAGAATTATGAGGACAATCCTGTGTCTGGAATTGCATACTTCTGCAATAGTTGCATGCAGTATGCTTACACTTGGACATGTACTACATGCTACATACAAACTCTACTTCATCATAACTTTGCACGTTGAGCATTATCCTTCTTGCTAATTTATCCGTCACAGTTTTTAGCTCAGAGCTCCGCCATTGTTGCTTTGTAATGTCTGTAATTCAGTTGAGGTGACGAATACTAAACAGAGTGTAGTATGGGTGTTGAGACACGGGGTGAGAGTCAGTTTGGAGCGGACTGGGGGGTCGTACTTTGAGGATGCAGGACTTGCACTCCATGGTCATCTCCTGGTAACCCTTCTGTTCCAACTCCCAGGCCCAGGTGCTGTTAAGGTCCTGGCATAACTAGAGGAGAAATGGAGGAAGTTACCATAAACAGAACACAAAGAGGCATACGACCCATATATTAAAACACACACACACACAGTTACAGACATGCACACACTCACCTTCGCCAGGTACTTCTCCCATCTGTCAGCTGTCACTGACTTGCCCAGCTTCCGCAGCAACTTCACGTGAAGCTCCACGAGAGGTTTAGGAACTGGACCACGGAAAACAACACACAACTTTGTCAGCTTGGCCAATCTAAATAAATAGCTTACAATTCTTTTTAATGATATTATATATTCTGAGCCTATATACAAAGTGTGTTACTTTGTTGACTTTGTTCTGTATAAATTAGTATACAATAATATCAATGGGGTCCGTGACGGTGTGAGTTTGGACGTTATTCGGATTCGTGCCATCGAGCCGTAAAATACCAGTTACCAGGGGTGAATTGGGAACCAATACTTTTTAGTATTCATAATTTTTAAAGTTCGATAGCTGAAAGACGGTAGTCATAGCCTACAGTAATTTTCAACAGCCATCGTACTGTGTGAATGAGGCCAAAGCCAGGTTCGACAGCGACTAGCTAGCACTAGCTAGCTGCCAAGCTAGTTTTCTTAGCAACGCCATAGAGGCTAAGTTGCCGTTAGCCCGCTTATTCATCACTGTCACATCTAGACGACAGTTATGAGTATGGGGTATGCAGTCTGACAGCAATTACAAAAACACCTTTAATTGTGTGAAACATTTAGCTTGCAGAGCTATATGACTATCCATATGACTTGCTAGTTTCGTTGCCATATAGCTAACTAGCGCTAGCTGATATAACAGCCAATGCGCATGTGCAGAGTTGACAGCAGACCTACTTGGCTGTGCCAAAATAACATCCAATTGTTATTATGTGACTGTTTTGACAAATGACAACAACGCAGTCCATTATGTTGGCAGATCAAGGTTATGTTAAATCCGCTTGATAGGTCATTAAGGTTCATTCTTACCCGATTGCCAGATAATGAAAAATTACACCTGACAACATTGTATGTGGTCATTTAGTAGTACTACATGACAAGCTAACAAGCTAGGTAGCTAGCTACACCACAACATCCACTTAAGATTTAAATTCAGTATTTGACTAGCTTGTATCTATAACTGATAGGTCCCCATTCAACTCAAAAACACTGGTTAGAATGGTCTCTTATACAAACTAGTAGAAACCCAGCCTCTATCTACACTGGCCACCCACACTGCACTGGCAACATTTAGCTAGTGATGATGATGATGCTGGTGTGGTGGTAGCGAAAGACCCTCTTCTTCCTCTCACACGTCGTAGGTTTTTCTGCCACTTCCCCCTCTTTACCTGTCGATGTCTCCCGAAGATACCTCTCCATTTGCGGGAAAGTCAACTCCGGCAGGTCCAAAGCTGCTCCATATCGCTCCAAGAAAGAGCAGACCACCGCAAAGCTCGGGCAAAGACCGGAGCTAGAGCCCTTCGCTGCCTCTGAAGCAGCCATTTTTCCAAACGGAGAGAAGGTAGGATGAGAATGAACGAAGTTGGGAGGACCAAGCGAGGAGAAGTGCCCAGAATTCAGCGCGCCAGCATCACATCATGGGGGTGATGGAGGGGGCTTTGACCAAAGGTAGCCCCCCAGAGGAAATGCTACGCATTATCTTATTTGGAACCAGTCACTACAATACGTCTTTGAAATAAATATCAAGTTGTAATTGTGTAGGCGTTGAGATAGTTAAGCATACATTATTTCATAAGAAGATATAACATAAGCGTTAACTGGAATTTAACGACTTTATGTATTAGATCATTCAGCGGGTGGAGTTCTTTTTATATTTATTTTGTACAGACTTCAGGTAATTATGCACATCACACAACAAAATACCCCGGGTTAAAAAATCCATGAGAACAGTACCCGGTGATGCGCCGCGTGCCGGTGAAAGCGCGACTTGTGATTGGATATTATATTCGACGGAGGGGGGCGTGTGCAGTGAAAGATCTACTCGTTTAATGTTACCCGACCTCTCTACGGTGCACTTTAGTATACCAAACACTATACATTGACTGAACAGTGGAAGCGTTACAGACGAATTATTGTAATGCACGTGGTTATACAGTCGGTAAAGTTTGCTCGATGTTTTATGCAGTACAATGGACAGAGAACGAAAATTCAAAATTGGGTTGGAAATGGGAAAAGCTGGCTACCGCCAATAAAACTTTAAAATGGTTTTAATCTTCACAATTTGAAAACACTGTTAGAACAAATACGTGTATTATATATAATTATGTAGATATTTGTGGGGTTCACACGAAATTACTTAAATATATTTAGCCTACTCTCCAGGTGTAAACGAAGGAAGGGAGAAAGCGTTTTGGGATGTAGACGCTCATCTTACGGAAGGTAGCTGCCACATCAAAGCTGCGAGCAAAAAGGGCGTTTTTTGTTGTTCACGTCGCCATAATTATAGCCTATTTGCGACGGGCAACTGCATGAGTTAAACAAATCAAATTTTGGGAAAATATTAACGAAAAGTTATTGAACTTCAGGGGCTACAGCCTACGTTACTTTTCGAATCGGTTTCCACAATGGCCCGGTTCCATCTCAACTGCGCGTGAACTAAATAATAGTGATGGGTCGTTCGCGAACGATCCGGCTCTAAGAGCCGGCTCTTGAAGGTGAACGTCGGGAGCTGGCTCGCATATCTGAAGAGCCGACTCTATTTTTAATAGATTAATACAGCCTATAAAAACTAAATGATTATGAAATAATGAATTTTAATTGTATTTAAAATAATTGACTAATTCAAAGAACAACAAAAAAATACTTGTAGGCTTAAAGGCGCACACGATCATCCTCACATTCTGTTCCTGTCAATCCTGCATGAGGGAGGGCCGAGCCAACTCACACACAGTCAGAGAGTAGTCAAAACTCGGAGGAGAGCCATGACAAATCAACGCATTTTTAAAGATATGTGGTTATGGTCGAGTATGATTTCATTTAATAATTTAATTCAAATTGTTTTCACACCTATCATAGTCAAATTCATAGTTAAAACATGTATTTTTTAAAGAGCCGTTCGGGAGCCAAAAGAGCCGGCTCTTTTTAGTGAGCTGAGCCATACGAGCCGGCTCACGAAAAAGAGCCGGAATGCCCATCACTACTAAATAATACCTTCGATACTAGTGAAAACTCACATCCACATATGTGACATGCTCGCATCGACACAAATGAAACCCATTCACATGTGAAATGTTCAAGTCTGAGTAAGAATGAGTAAGGATGAGTAAGAAGCTTTGAGAATGTAAGAGTGTGAGAACATTTCACTATATCCGGAAGTCAGCTCAGTAGTTTAGCAATTTTACAAAAAACAGGAGCAAAATATCTTAAAACTAGCCTACCACGAAAATGTTTAAATACTGGGTGACCAAACACCAGAGCTGGGAAAAGTACAAATACTTCGTTACTGTAGGCCTACTTAAGTAGATTTTTCTAGTATCGGTAGCTAGTCTACTTTACAACAAAGAATTCTGACAACTTTTTACTTTCACTCCTTAAAATCTTGACACAAATATCTGTACTTTCTACTTGTTACATTTTAAAGCCATGCTCGTAACTTTAGTTTTAATCTGTATTTGGTGGCATGATCAATATTATTTATGTGCGCACCTTTTTTAATTCACTCACTCACAACAAACGTAAGCTAGTCTACGAAGCTACAATGTAGCAAGGCAGAAGGCAATAAGAAAAAACAGTTTTGAAAACAACTTTGGTGTCGTGTTGCGTGTGAAAAAAAAGACTGAATTTTTTTTAACGTTTTTTTTTACAAAGGTTGAAACAATATTTTAGAAAAAAAGTGTTTGAAAGGTTGAAACAATATTTTAGAAAAAAGTTTAGAAAAAAAGGTTTGCATCATTGATGAGTAGGCTACTTGATGAGGACTCTACTATACTCTACTGTCCTCTATTGCATTCTGCTATGCTTTACTGTGGTACACCTCTCTCCTTTCCTTTCACTGTGTATGTGGAAAAAAAGTTTCAAAAGGTAAAAAAATATTCTCGAAAAAAAGTTTGCGTCATTGATGAATACTTGATGAAGACCAGGAGGGGGAGCTAGAGGGATGTGATGGACATAAGGATGTGTGGATCTGCAGAGGTTGGAGGAGCTCTGAAGATCTGAAAGCTGCGGGAGACCAAGGATGAGGCTGAGCAGGACCTATGGGATGTGAGTCTGGAGTCACAGCAGGTACGAGGCTCATTTGAAGGACCGTTCAAACCTTCCACTTTTCTCTTTTCCACCAGATGTAGGCTACTGATTCTAGTGCGTGCGTACACTTGTGGTGAGTGCCTGTCTCGACCTAAATGTTCATATCTCTGCTGTAGATATCTTGAGGACCAAGAGGAGGCTAACCACTGGTTTCCCTCCAAGTTCCATGTCCTGAGGACGGCGAGGGAGCAGACCAGGACTCCTGGGGAGGACCCACAGGAGAGTTGTCCGTGTTCCTCAGGGAGCACGAAAGACAGCGAGCGCATCCCCTCTTCCTTTACCAGGCAACATTTGGTATCGATCCGATACCAAGTAAATACAGGGCCAGTATTGCCAATACCAATACTTTTTACTTAAAAGCAGCTTATCTACTTTCGTGTAGGGGAAAGCAATGCCTCATAATTTATGAAGTGAATGCATCATCAATATGTACATTTGAATTTTTATGATCATTGAATGATTTTTCCTTCAATTAGTTGATCATGATTATAATAAAACACAGGACAAAGAGTTTTGTCAAAAATACTGTTAGTATAGTGTGCTTAGTATACCGGCAACAATGTCAGCAGAGGTATAGCAGGGGAGGGGCAAAGTGAGCTTGAGCGAAGTTAGAGGAGATGAAAAGGGAGTTTTGTACTGAATGTAGAGAAGAAACATTGAAACTTAAGTATCGATCTAATCACGCGATCAATGTATCGACCAATACTGATACCAACGTTGGTATCGATACTATCGATACTTTAGATCGATCCGCCCACCCCACCCAGACACCACAGGAAGGAGCTCATGCTGTGACCACACTTCTAAGATGCCACACTATTCCAATCTGTTTCTAGCTTTTATTCAACTACTATGTATATTCATTTAGTGAATTCATATTCAAGAGTTAACTTTAAACTCGGTGAGGTAAATGGGATTGAAAACGCCTAATCAATAAAGCCAATGAGAAAAATGCACGCCGCAGTTTATAATTTAGGAATTTGTTTGCACAGTAAGTGGCGCTATTGTGTGTAATACGTGGAGAGATAAAACTGCTTATTATCTTATAAAATATTTAAGTCCTTTCAGATTCCCAGGCAGCCTTTTAACTCTGAAAGCCTTGGCTGAACGAATGGCCCCCCTGAGAGCTTTTTCTTTCAGAAGCTGAATTTTCTCAGTTGCAGAAAACAAGGCCTTTCACGCTCGTGATCAAATGTATCTGAATCCCATTTCTGAGCGCGAGAGAGAAACATCAACGGAATGTATAATGTGGATGGGTTGAGTTGAGGGAACTGACAACCATCCAGCTAATATCGGAGCGTTGAATTTTAGGTTATGACTGTCGAGCAACCAGCTCTGTATTGGTGAATTACTTTCATGTCGATTGTCCACAGAACTGTAGCATTTACATAATTACTGGATTGTCCACAGCACTATAGCATATACATAATTACTGGAAAACCTGGTTCCTTGTTTGTTCCAAATTTGATCCCCTTGATCCTTGTAAAAAATGGCCTGGGGTGTGCGCGAGGCAGGATTAGTGTGTTGGAGCCAAAGCGAGCTGGTTGTTGTGTTTTTCTAACCATGTTTGCCCGGCGGCTGTAGTCAGACAGGGGGATTGTGGCGTTTTGCTACGGTCGCTGAATTGATAACCACCTTTTTGGTTGTTGTCCTCTCTGAAGCCAGCGAGCGACAGTGTGGAGCCGGATAGGCAGAGATGGACCTGCGCCATTCACCGCTCGGAGACCAAGAGAGAGCTGGCGCCAGCACCAAGGGATACAAACCCAGATGGATCAACACAATGACACACACACACACACTCACACAATGACACACTCACACACACATAATGACACACTCTCACAGGCGCTTGCTTCCAGACAACATGCACACACACCTAAAGGACATGGACACCCAGGAAGCACATTACCTTAACATATACGCTTTTTTATTTATTTTAGAATTGAACATTGAACACCAAGAAATGTGATAGCAGCCAAGTGTGTCAGCAGCTGTATAGGTGAGGAGCGTTGGTAAGCTGGTGTTGAGGTTTGGGGATCGGGAACATACGCCTCCATCATAAACAACTGTACAATCATAACAGACTTCCTCTGATATCATTTTCTGTACAAATCTTGTTCTTGTCTTTTGTCTCGAGTCTTTATACAAAATAAAATATTTTCAACAGTTTTTTATTTTTTTATTTTTCTACAATTCACTGTGTGCAATTGTACTCTGGTTTCACCAGTACTGTTTTGTATGCACTGTACACATGGTGATTCTGTGTGTGTGTGTGTGTGTGTGTGTTTGAACATGGAATGTCAAATCCAAAGGAGTCTTCTATTCAAGTCTTCTGCAATCAGTCTGTCTGTCTGGTGAGTGGCGTTCTGAGGTCATCCAGCAAGGAGGAGTCACTGCAGAGTGAAGGGTTTTGGCATGAAAGCGATCCCTTGAAGATGGTCTTTACTTTCTGATAGCAGAGGCTGGCAGTTTCATGTTGTCCACAGGGTTTAAATCCATCAACAGTGGGTGATGATGAGATAGATCCAAGCTTCCGTGACACTGGTAAGATATTGCTGGCCAGTGACACTTTAGTGTCTTGAAAGAATCTGGACACAGACTGGCCTATGCATTTATGTTCAGTAGAGTGTTGTAGATCAACACACTGCTGCAAGTCCTCAATTAACTTATACATTCCTTGGTGAAAAAATAAAATAAAAAACTAAACCTTACAAACACAGACAGCAATACCATTCCAACGATGTCCACAGTTCTGAGACCAGACACAAAGAAGTCGGACTGAGACACGAACACAGACCATTCTGCTTTTCAGCCACAAGAGGGCAGCATTGCAACACATTTTCCAATTACCAAAAAAGACAAACACTGGCAGGCAAATACTGATCCCAGAACAGTTCAGACACAGAGAGTAGTATTCCTATACCCATTCCTGCTGTTTCAGTCCAGAGCAGATCATCTTTGTCCCCAAATGGGATTGATGTATTCCAAATTTAGAAGTAAAGGATGACCGTGCAATGCTATATTTGAATGACTTATGTTACAATAAACCATATTTCCTCTACCCTGCGTCGTTTTTACGAAAATAATATATACTGAATAAGCATGATATTCTTAATTTAAAACCAATAGTATAATGCCATGCAATATATCTTGAAATACAAAAATAGATGATTAAAAAATAAACGCAAATTTAAACATAGAAAAATATAGAATCAAATCATTTATACACTAATCGTCATTTATCATGATGCAGCCTGACAAAAATTAAGGAATTCGCATATTGCAGTTCCTTCAGCTACTGAAATCATAGCCAGAAACATGAGCTATACTCTGAATAGGATGTTCGACAATAACGATGAACATGAAGCATAGGAGAGAGAGAGAGAAACGTTAGACAGGCTGGTGGAGAGAGGTTGAGATCAGCAGAGGTCAAAGGTCAAGTCTCTTCACTAGGAGTCGAGGTCAGTGGGTCACCATACGGAGCACTTGTCCTTGGGGTGCATGGGAGAACCCTTCGGACAGTGAAACACCCGCGCAAACTCATCAAACTGAGACACGCTGCCAATCACCCTGGGGGGAGGGGGGAGAAAAGTCACCAATGAGATGAGAGATATGCAGATTTCACTGCCTTAAGTGAGAGACTATTGGCCACAATGACATGCAGCGAATCAAGCATCACTTGAAGTCAATACCGTTGTATTACATTGTTCAGCACATTAAGGATGGGTCTGTCTGTATCTATGTATGCATCTATGTATGTAAGTATGATCAAGGGCTCTAGAATGGGTCTATTTACCTGTAGTGCTCCGGGGCATGTTTGTCTGTTAGCAGCTGAAGGTAGATGGACTGTGACCTTCTCTTCATACACCAGTTCTGTCAGGAGAGAAACACATGTGCACATGAGAGACAGTCCAGCTGGGAGCCAGGACCAGTACTCCCTGCAGGGGACGCAAGCACGGGGAGACAGCACAGGCAGACAGCACAGGGAGATCAGCACAGGGAGATAGCAGAGGGAGATCAGCACAGGCAGACAGCACAGGCAGACAGCACCGTGGACTGTCCGTGGACGGAGGGCTACCTGGGCGAAGGCGATGAAGAGCAGCTGTTCGTGTGTGTATTTGAGTCCGGGGAGGGGCCTCTCAGGCCCGTGCTCTCTCACCCACTTCTGATACGCCTGGAGAGACAAACCAACCAGCACGGCGTGAGACCGTCAATTGCGTTTTTGCATCCCTGTGAGTTGTGTGTTTAACAGGAGCTGATGTGTGTGGTAAACGCTGCGTCCAGGACCATGGTGGAGAGCTGAGTTACTCAGGTGAGTTACTCACAAAGTAGGACAGCTTCAGACCTCCCATGTCGGCTATGTTCTCCCCCAGGGTAAGACGACCATTCACCTGCGGACACAGACACTTCTCAGGTTATTCTTCTGTCACAGGCGTGTGAGTACGTGTGTGTGTGTGTGTGTGTACGCTTGAGAGAGTTCAAACCCACCCTCTGGTTGTAGACGGTGAAATTGTCGTAGAGTTTGACGATGCACTCCGCCTTCTTCTGAAACTTCCTGTACGAGTCCTCAGTCCACCACTGCTTCAGGTTGCCGTGGCGATCGTACTGGCCCCCTACAGACATGAACGATTGCATCACTAAGATGAAGGGCAAGAGGGTGGGGGCGGGGTTAGGGAGGGTCGCAGAACCTGGAACTGCATATCCTATCAAGTCTGGCCCACTCGCATGTTTGTCAACTACTTAATCCAAAGGTCATTTTAATTCCGTGGGAACTTAAAAACAATTAAATAAAATAATCAACTACAACTCTAAAATCTTGCTAGGCTAACCATTTCAAAAGGAAATACAGTGCAGCACTTATGGCAGTAAACGTGTGGATAATGTGGCTTGTGAAAGCCCTAGACGTAGAGCTGGTATATTTGGCAGAGGTGAGGGGTGTGTCATGGGAGGTGAAAACAAGTTCCTCACCCCAGTCATCGTAGCCATGGGTGAGCTCATGCCCTATGATGGATCCTATCCCCCCGTAGTTCAGCGACCTGAGAGAGACGAGGCAGAGGGGTCAAAGGTCACACTGTCAGCTCAGCACACGCTGAACATTCACAGTCAATCGACAACGCATTACTAACTTGACTTTAACTACTAAAGAAACGTGACTCAGATATTTGTTGTGGATGCCAGATCTGACAAACTCCCATTCGGAGACTGCAATGCGGATTACCCAGCATGGCATTGAGAGGCGCACCTACCACCCCCGTCCAGAGGGGGGCGGTAGGCGGCTACACGCGTCACGCTCCGCCACACATCCGACCGTGGCAAAAGCACCACGGTCACCTCTCCCTGGCCGCGGCTGACGGCGCTCGCTGACCCCACATCCCCGCACACCAGTGTGGAAAATGACTTTCTGACAGCTAGTCGATACATTTCTGACAAACACACACACGCACGCCTGCCGACGCACACATCCGCACGCACTCGCACACTTAAACTGCCCCCTGGACCGGAGTACACAAATTGGAGGATGGATGCTTCGTTACGGAGAGGATGATGGGAGAGTGAGTTTAAAGGGAGGTTTGGATGGCTGCTGTCGTGCGTATGGGGAAGGGCACAGCCACTCAGAGCACACGGTGTCTCATATGAAATCAGAATGAGTGGTGCAGAAGAGGCTTCAAAACGGGGATCTCCGCAAACGAGTTAGGAGATGAGGGAATCAATCACTTTATGTTAAGTGGGACTTTGGCTCGGTGGTGATGGTGGTTGTGTGAGAGTGGGGGGAGGTTTAAAACATGGTGCATAGACGTTTAGCCTTCCTGTAATTCCTCCTTGATGACTTTCATGAGACACGGACGAGCGGCCATCTTGGTTCCAGGCCAGAGAGAACACAGCCAATCACAGCGATGGAAATGACAATTAATTTACAACCCTGAAGTTTGCGAGTGGAACCGCACCCATAACGAGAAGCTGATCCCAGCCACGGTTGGCATCCACGGGGAAATCAAATCTAAATGTATTTGTGTAGCCCTTTTTACAAGCATTGTCACAGAGGGCTTCACATACGCCCATAGAACTGCCCCTCAGCCAACCTAAACCCTCAAGGAAGACAAGGAAAAACTCACTAGAGGAGGAAAACATTTTAAGAAACCTTGGGAGGAGCAATTCAGTGAGGGATCCCCTCCTCCAGAGACGGTTGGTGACAGACTTTGAATCGGAGGACATCTCAGGTGGGTCAAGGTTAGAGATGTGAGGAAGGTCTGTACTCACTGAGGAAACTCGGGGTCGTAGAGCGTGGGCTGCAGGATCCCAGCGGGGAACACTGGGGGAGAGACACACACGCAGAGAACGACATCAACCCGAGGGTCGGGAAAGAGGAGGAAGAGACGAGCCGGCATCAGGAGGGAGGGAAAGAGAGAGTGGTGTGGGAATGGCTGTGGGAAGGAGAGACAAAGGCAGGGAGGCTGAGAGAGGAGGGTGGAAGGCAGAAAGAGAGAGATGGAGCGATAGGGAGGGTGAGGGTGCAACCAGGGAAAGTCGGGGAGGGGAGCGAGCGAGGGAAGGAGGGAGGGAGGGAGGAAGCCTTAAAGGTGAGGGGGGAGGGAGGGAGGAAGCCTTAAAGGTGAGGGGGAGGTAAAAGATGAGCTCTCAGGCCTGATGACTGTGTTTGTCTGGCTCTCTCCTGCAGATCTCTAACTCACCATCGATTTTTTTCGCAGAGGAAGATTTAATCCACGAGGAAAGACACACACACGAACACACACACAGCAGGCAATACCATGGGAAGTGATGGGTGGGAGATGACAAAGTCGTGAGACTGATAAGCGTTGGAGCCAGGTGCAAAGTTTACCGTTCATCTGTTTATCCCAGGAAAGGAGCTCACACTACAGACGCCACGGAGGTGAGGATGGTTGAAGTGAGGATGGTTGAAGTGAGGATGGTTGAAGTGAGGATGGTTGAAGTGAGGATGGTTGAAGTGAGGATGGTTAAACGCACACGTAAATGAGGGCTTCATGTTATGGCGTGCTTTCAGATTCCAATTTAGAACAGGTGCAACTAGAAGTGTTGTGGGTGTGTAATCGTGTATCACACAGTATATTGTTTTGTGAGCGTGTGTGTGTGTGTTCCTGGCTGTGAGTGTGTGTGCGTTCCTGGCTGTGTGAGTGTGTGTGCGTGTGTTTGCGTGTGTTTGTTTGTTCCTGGATCTGTGAGTGTGTGTGTATTCTGCTAACACACTCACCCATTTGGTTCTTGTTAGGCAGGTAGTAGGCATTTAGCGCCTGAGGGGGAAGCAGCCACCTGAGGGTAAAAACATGTACAACAGAAGCTTACAAAACACACACACACGGGTGGGCGGGCGGGGCACAGGAGGGAACACTAAACACTAAACTGACTGTCTTTTTTCTCCCTCAATGTACACTTGATTAGCCGGCACTGGACCTACACAAAAGTAGGCTACATGTTTCTCTCGCAAACCTCGGGTGGAAAATGATTAAATATTCGTTCTAATAGCCAAGGTTTGCCTTCGCAAATGAGAACACAGGAGACTTCCTCCATCATAATCCCTTAAAAACCAGACTCATTGATTTACAAAAAAAAAAAAGACTAAATGTACAGAATTCTCTGAAATGAATAACTCTGAAACCATGAGATGCCCTTGTTACAGAGGGAAACAGATGGCTACAGAGACAGGATGGAGGTATGGAGAGACAAATAGAGGGAGAGGAGGGGAGAAGACATGTTTTCTCAGCAAGAGAAGAGAGGTGAATGATGAAGGGAGCACACTTGTGATGATAAAAGAGGAATATCTGATTTGGCTGTATGGCCAGGCTGGAGAGTGCTTCAGCATGTCTGGAGTTCACAGAGTCCAACCGTGTGGAATACTAATGCTGATGTACTTTCCAAACAGATTTGAAGGAAACTGCGAGCTGACAGTTTGCCCATCTTTTCAAATTGTAGTGACCGTACGTGTGTGGGTGAGCCTCGTCTGAAGAGCACACCGTAACAGTTTGAAAGTAGCGTGGGCGTGTTTTGGAGGTCAACATCCGGGGGGGATGGGAGACTCACGCAGTCTTGTCCACTTCCTTGTGGATCTTCTTAACAGACATCTTGATGTTGAAGTTAATGCTGTTCAGGATGTTCTTGAAGTAGGTCTTCTCATCGACGTCAAACTGGAAGCAGACCACAGGGTGATGAAGTGTGGTGGGAGAGAGAGAGAGAGATCAGTGGGAAATAATGAACGGAGAGGAAGAACACGTGTGAGAATAACTAAAAGACGTCAAGATCAAGGTGGAGGAGGAGAGGACAGATTGTGAATATGAGACAGAGAGAAAGAGAGAGAGCGAGCGAGAGAACGAGAGAGAGAGAGTGAGCGAGAGAGGCTGTTAACTCACCCCGTATTCTTGGTCTATGAGCTCTGGTTTGAGGAGGAAGTCTGGATAGCCTGTCATCACCATCATATGCTGCAGCTAACAAAGAGAGAGATGTAGAGTGTAGAAAAGACTAGAAAAATATAGATATGGAGGGTTAAGCACACACACACACACACACTCACAGAGAGGTCTCAGCCTTCCTAAACACCCCATCTCCTAAACACACATGATTTGCAAATCACCCTGGCTCATCTCTCTCTCCCCCTTTATCTCTCTCTCTCCTTCTCTAAAATGATTAAACAACCCTTTCAAAACAACTCGGATTAGACCATCCCTGGTTTCAATAGTCCCAGTGTATGTTTCAACAGCTAGGCTGTATCGTTGATGCGTTTCCTCTGAGGGGGCTAAGCTGCAGTGTGTCGCTGTCTGAGAATGTTTTGTTGCTGATGACGTGAGGAGGATGTGTTGTTGTTGTTGTTGACACCTTAGCTCTGGCGGCCTCCTTGGTGGTCTCATCCATCCAGTCCAGCTCCTGTAGCCTCAGGTCCAGGGAGTGCTTTATGTCCTCCACCAGCTCCTGTACCTAGGGAGGGGGTGGGGGGGGTCACAGGAGGGGGGTAAACCAACCTGAGTGGATCCTGCAGCAGCCGGAGAGGTAAACAAGTGCACATTTTTAAATCTTCCAATCAGACATTTTGATTGGAAGACAAAAGCTTCAATTCCCTGCAGAGCATTCTGGATTCTGAAGCTTCCAGTCACTGACAAATGCTGCAACTCTGGGATGAGCAAAGTGCCATGCCGCTATCATATACCAGACCCTACCCGTGTACGGATCAAAAGAAGTGCACAGGGTGTAGGTCTCTAGGTCTCTAGTCTAGATGTGGACCTGGAACTGGGCTAAACAGGGGCAAGCTGGTGTACCTGGGTACAGCAGAGGAAGGAGTGAAGAAGAAGGAGGGTGAGGAAGTGATGATGAAGGGCTTATGGAAAGAGTGTGGGGTCACGTAGGTCAGGCAATCCCATTGAACACGGTCTCCCAGAAAATGAACAGAGAGAGAATATGGAGGAACCCAGGGGAGAGGGGGATAGAGTAAGATGATGAAGGGCTTAGAGGGGCAGAGAAAGAAAGACAGACAGGGTGAAGAGAAAGTGGTAAAGTACGAGAGAGAGAGAGAGAGAGAGAGAGAGAGAGACCGACTTCCCAATACACCCTGGTAAAGTCAATACCATGAAACCATTTCAAACAGCGTGACACAAGAAGGAACCAAATTCACCATTACAATGCAGCTAATTATGGAGTGTCGAGAAGAAATGCATTACTAACCCTAGGCATGAACTTAGCATACTGAGAACTTGTTCACAGTAAGGAGGGAGAGAAGGAGAGAGAGAGAGGTAAGGAGGGAGGGAGAGAAGGAGAGAGAGAGACAGGTAAGGAGGGAGGGAGAGAAGGAGAGAGAGAGACAGGTAAGGAGGGAGGGAGAGAAGGAGAGAGAGAGACAGGTAAGGAGGGAGGGAGAGAAGGAGAGAGAGGAGAGAGAGAGAGGTAAGGAGGGAGGGAGAGAAGGAGAGAGAGACAGGTAAGGAGCGAGGGAGAGAAGGAGAGAGAGAGAGGTAAGGAGGGAGGGAGAGAAGGAGAGAGAGAGAGGTAAGGAGGGAGGGAGAGAAGGAGAGAGAGAGACAGGTAAGGAGGGAGGGAGAGAAGGAGAGAGAGAGACAGGTAAGGAGGGAGGGAGAGAAGGAGAGAGAGAGACAGGTAAGGAGGGAGGGAGAGAAGGAGAGAGAGAGACAGGTAAGGAGGGAGGGAGAGAAGGAGAGAGAGAGACAGGTAAGGAGGGAGGGAGAGAAGGAGAGAGAGAAGGAGAGAGAGAGAGTTGGAACCCCAGCTGCAGACCCGGTACCTTGGCCCTGCTGTGAGAGGAGAAGTGTTGCTGTACGAACAGGGCTCCAAGGGCCATGCCGAAGTGCTTGTTGGCCTGGGTGAAGCAGAGGTGCCCCAGCTCCGTCTGACGCTCCGTGCCGTCGATCTCACGGGAGAACTCGTGGATGGTGCTGCGGAACGCCGTGGACAGATGCTCGCTAAGGGCGGCCACGATGCGCCACAGCATGTAGTTGTGGAGCACCCTGGCGGCGAGGGAGCGAGGGAGTGATGAGAAGGAGAGAAAAGGGAAACTTTCGAAAAGGATGTTCATGTTTTATTCCATTTGTCAGTTTGTCTACGTGTCTGTCTCTCTCCTTCACTGCCCGACGGTCGGTCGGTCTGTCTGTCTGTCTGTCCGTCTGTCCGTCTGTCTGTCTGTCCGTCTGTCTGTCTGTCTGTCTCTCTCTCTGTCTGTCTGCCCTCCTCTCGGTTCCCAGGGGGAAAAGCATGGAGAGAGGGAGGGAGGGATGAAAGACGGGCCAGACTGTGAAGTCTGGCGTGGAGACGCTGGGGTAGGAGCTGTGGAGCGCCTCGCGGGGGAGGAGAGAGAAAGAGAGCAACAGGGGGCGCGGAGGGGGGCGCGGAGAGAACCCAGTCCAGAAGAGAAAGACATCATTCATTTATGCATTTTATCTTTGCAACTGTGTGCCGGCATCTGTCTAATGTGGCAAGAGCCAGGCATCCACGCTGCCCCCAGGACAAGTGGCCCTCTCGCCTGCCGCGCCACGCCGTGTGAAACCGCTGGCTCGCCACGTGAAACCGCCTTCTCTGTTTTCCTGTTTTTATTTTCCATGCATATTAAATCAAAACAGCCTTGGCATGCAGGCCCCAGTGTCTAGCCAACAAAGCACTTCTGAAGTGAATTTATTTGAGAAAGAGAGGGGGAGGGATACATTGACAGAGGGTGAGAGGGAGTGAGACGGAGAGAGAGGGAGAGGAAGAGAGAGAGAGAGAGAGACAGAGGAGGAAAGAGCAAGAGAGAGGGAGAGAGGACCAGAGTGACAAAGAGAGAGAGGAAGAGAGAGAGAGATAAGCTTAGACAGTGGCCTTGTGTGTCATTGTGGATGATGCAGGTGTGACGGCTCTGCAGGGTGCGTGTGTTGGCTTGATTTCTCTTCTGTCACCTGTGTGTTTGTTGTTGGTTTATTACACACTCCACTCCGCTCTCCAGCGGTGCTCACCGCTGGAGAGCGGGAGACCGTGTGTGTGTAGTCATACACGTGTGCACATGCTAAGTGTGTTTGCATGTGTGACAGAGCCTGAACATGTGTGTCCATGAAACCATTAGTTAAATTAATAATCTAAGCTGACAACAACGTAAGGAGGACTGAAGGGAGGTCTAGAGAGAGCCGGAGGAATTGAAGGATCTTTTGTTAGATTCACTGTAATGACGAGACAATAGGTCTGAATCACGCGGGATCCAATTAAAGCTCATTAGTGGAATGGAATTTAAAGGAGCTCATTATTGAGATAAAATACTTTCTCCCTCCAGACTACCTGAAGACATTAAACCACCATCCCCCACACCCTTATACACACACACACACACACACACTCTCACACCCACCCACCCCCACACACACATACATACAGTACCCACACACACTCCTACACAAACATGCATGTGCTCACAACCACATGCGCACACTAAAGCAGGAATACACCTACAAGCACACTTGCAGACCAACTGAAACACCCACTAATGCGTACTAGACACACTTCACATTAGTTGTGTAACCCGCCCCCCCATCACCCCCACCCTAACCCAAGATGACCATGAGTGAGAGAGTACAGACAGATGGACAGACGGAGAGACAGAGAGACAGAGAGACAGAGAGAGAGAGAGAGAGAGAGAGGCAGAGGGAGAGGTTGTAGAGTGCCACTGGTGTTGTCATTAGTGTTTCCCCCTCATTGGTTCTCTGCTCATCTGGCTAATGGGATTGGATGTAGTCGTCTGGGCTCCACAGAACCTCACAGCGAGGGGAGGGAGGGAGGCGGGTGGAGGGAAGGGTGGAAAAGAAGGAGAAGAAAAGGGTGGGAAGAGGAAGGGGAGGAGAGGGGGAGGTTTGTGTTCTGTCAGTACTAACCAGCAGCACAGGGACAACCTAAACATTTACAATTATGGATGAATGAAGAGAGAGGAACTGAGGGATGGAGAGGGAGAAGAGAGAAAAAGAAACAAATGAACAAACAGCTGGAAGACTCGGAGGATTGGAACCGGGAGTGACAGCAGACAGACACACGCACACACACACACACACACAAAAGGAACAGTGAGATTTGTAGATGTATGTTGGTTTCCTTTACTCTACCCATACAGGAGTCAGACATAGATCTGGACCAGTAAGTGTGTGTGTGTGTGTGTGTGTGAATCCCTGCGTGTGTGTGTCCTCCATTATTGGCCTCCCAGAGCCTCTCTGCTTCGTTGCTCAATCAAACAGACGGGCACCAAGCCCCTCAGTCAGTCCAGCCCCCCATTGAGACCAGACAGGACCAGTGTGTGTGCGCGCGCGTGTGTTTGTGTGCGTGTGTGTGTGAGAGAGAGAGACATAGAGAGTGTACTGTGTGTGTTTGATTTTTCTTGTTGAGATTTTATCCGGGTTTAGGTTAGAATCTTTGATATGGAATGGTGTCATTCTTGTGTGCACACGTGTGTGTGTGTGTGTGTGTGCGCGTGTTTGTGATGAGGAGAGACCCCATCAGACACAGGGACTCTTTTGAACAGAATTTCCGTCAACTATGCAAATGAAGGAGAGGGGCACAGTAGGGAGTATGGATAACAGCAGGACCCATCTCTGTAAGACTGAGTGTATATGAGAGAGACAGAGAGGTGGGGGGGAAACAGCGATGCTAACCTTTGATTAAACACAGATAATGCACTCAGCAGGAGGGACACCAGACCGAGGCGATAGAAGATCAAAGAAACAGAGAAAGATATGAGAAGGAGAGCAGATGAAACAAGCTCGATGACAGCAGACAGGAAACAGGCTGGAGAGGAACAAGAAAGAGTTAGTATGAAGAGAGTTCAGAGGAAACAGAAGGAAAGAAGACATGAGGTTTAGAGAGAGAGAGAGAGGGCGAGAGAGAGAGAGAGAGAGGGCGAGAGAGAGGGAGAGAGAGAGGGCGAGAGGGCGAGAGAGAGTTACCTTGGATAAGTACAGGAGAAAGGGAGCAAGAAAGATAAAGAGGGGGGTGGATAAGAACAGGGGTTGAAAAGCATGTAGGTCTCCATTAGCTAAAACACCAGGAGGGGAGGGAAATAACAAAAGAGGTGGAAGAAAATAGGAATATAGGCGGAGCATCCTGTGGCCTGAGGCTCGGAGCCTATTCGTTTATGGCATCGGTCACCATGGTGATCATAATGGGCAGTGTCAGAAAGAGGGATTAGGGTACGAGCGCGAGCTGACAGGGAACTGTACGAGAGCTCTCAAAAGCAGCCCCGCTCTTTTCTCATTAGAAAAAGAACATCCCACTCAAGTCCAGAACGAGGGAGTCGTCAGGGGAACGGAGAGATGAAGACCGAGAGTGAGAAGGGGGGTGGTGGAGGTGTTGAAAGATATATTGATAGAAAAAAAAATACTTTTCAAAAGTTCTTTTGAAACTCAGCTCAACTCAAGTCTGAACTGAACTGGACTTGCATGGACAAACGGTCAGTGTTGGGTGCAAACAGACAGACAGAGTCTGTAGCACACAGACAGACACACAGACACACAGACAGTGTGTAGTACACAGACAGACACACAGACAGACAGACAGACAGACAGAGCGCGTAGTACACAGACAGACACACAGACAGTGCGTAGTACACAGACAGACACACAGTGCGTAGTACACAGACACACAGACAGACAGACAGACAGAGTGCGAAGTACACAGACAGACACACAGACAGACACACAGACAGACAGCGTAGTACACAGACAGACAGACAGACAGTGTGTAGTACACAGACAGACACACAGACAGACAGTGTGTAGTACACAGACAGACACACAGACAGACAGACAGAGTGCATAGTACACAGACAGACAGACAGAGTTGAGTGGCGGTGGGGAGGTGGACTACATGTTTCAGTCCGGAAGTTCAGACAGTATTGGAGAGCTGTCAGCAGTTGTAGCTCTGCCTGTCACCGGCCCTTCCAGCCACCTCTGGAGTCTGTCATGAGCTCCCGCTGACAGCCCTGAGTGTGTGTGTATGTGTGTGCGTGACTGTGTGTGTGCGTGCGTGTGTGCGTGTGTGAAAGAGAGAGGTATAGATCAATACTAATCAGAAATCTGTAGAGCTGGACGTTCACCCAACAACACCCCCACCTCCACACACACACACACACACACACACACACACACACACACACACACACACACACACACACACACACACACACACACACACACACACACACACACACACACACACACACACACACACACACACACACACACACACACACACACACACACACACACACACACACACACACACACACACACACACACACACACACACACACACACACACACACACCACCCACCCACATTAAACTTTTTCAAGACAAATTCAGAGACCTTTTGACTCAACAGCGTTAAGGAACCGATACAGTCAAATTTTCTGCAGTCAACTTTACAGCAAAGTTCATATGAAGCTGCTGACAGTACCCAGAAATGCATGCATTTTTAGTTTATCGATTTCTCTCCTTCCCCCCCAAAAGACAACCCATTTCTCTCCATCACCCTCATCCATCCTTCCCTTCACCCATGGCTCCCTCCCCCCCCTCTCTCTCCCCCCCCCCCTCACCTTTTTGAGGTGGTCTTGATGATGTCAGAAACCTTCTGCATGTAGTCTGTGGCGAGAACCACGATCTCCTCGTCCTCCGAAAAACTGTCATGGAAGATCCTGTCCAGGAGACGCTTCCAGTGGAGCTGGAGGTGGAGGAGAGGTGGAGGAGAGGTGGAGGAGAGGTGGAGGGAAAGGTGGAGGAGAGGTGGAGGGAGAGAGAGAACATCTGCGTTTGAAAAACTAAATCAGACATGTTCTGTCCTCTCACTACTAATGATGAGTTTTGTGAAGTTCAAATTGCGGCAACTGGCTTTGTGTGAAATAAGCAGATATGAAAAGAGACGGGAGAGATGGATTAGTGTGAGTGTAATTGGCATCCCCCATTGGTGCACGTCTGTCTTGGTAGCGTGTCAGTCTAATTGTCCATCTGTCACACAGCGATTCTCTTCCTCTCTTTTACCTCTCCCTTGGGTGTGTCTCTCCGGTCTCTCTTTCTTCTGCATCACTTCATCTTTCAGTCTATACGTCACTCTCCTTCTCCATTTTTCAGCCTTCTGTCACTCTCGCCTCCTTTTTCTCTATACCTCTGTCACCAAGCTGTACAGTACCGGCCGCCTTCACCCCCCTCACCCACCCATCCCCTGTCACAGCCCCATCTCACGCTTTCTCCCCTTGCATCCCTCCCTCCCCCCTCCATCCCTCCCCCCTCCTCCCCCCTCCCTCCATCCCTCCATCCCTCCCCCCTCCTCCATCCCCCCTCCATCCCTCCCCCCTCCTCCCTCCTCCTCCCCCCCCCATCCCCACCCCCTCCTCCCCCCTCCTCCTCCCCCCTCCATCCCCACCCCCTCCTCCCCCCTCCATCCCCACCCCCTCCCCCCCCTCCCCCCACCTCCTCCCCCCTCCATCCCCACCCCCTCCTCCCTCCTCCTCCCTCCCTCCCCCCTCCTCCCCCCTCCATCCCCACCCCCTCCTCCCTCCTCCTCCCCCCTCCCTCCCTCTCCGCTTCGGTCACAAGTGATGAAGCAGCCGCTCAGATCTCCATCAGTTTCCCGCTGCTCACCCCCAGCGCCTCCTTCCCCCGCTCCCTCCTCCTGGGCCTCCCTCCCCCCTCAGCCCCTTCTCCCTCCCCCCTCAGCCCCCTCTCCCTCCCCCCTCCTCCCCCCTCCATCCCCACCCCCTCCTCCCCCCTCCTCCCCCCTCCATCCCCACCCCCTCCTCCCCCCTCCATCCCCACCCCCTCCCCCCTCCCCCCCTCCTCCCCCCTCCTCCCCCCTCCATCCCCACCCCCTCCTCCTCCCCCCTCCTCCCCCCTCCTCCCCCCTCCTCCCTCCTCCTCCCCCTCCTCCCCCCTCCTCCCCCCTCCCTCCCTCTCCGCTTCGGTCACAAGTGATGAAGCAGCCGCTCAGATCTCCATCAGTTTCCCGCTGCTCACCCCCAGCGCCTCCTTCCCCCGCTCCCTCCTCCTGGGCCTCCCTCCCCCCTCAGCCCCCTCTCCCTCCCCCCTCAGCCCCCTCTCCCTCCCCCCTCAGCCCCCTCTCCCTCCCTCACGTCCTACCAGCCATTGGCTCCCTGTGGACAACCCCCCCCCACCCGCCCCGCCCACATCTCCCCCCGCGGGCCCGACAGCTCTGCTGAGCCATGGAGGCGTGCGTCTCAATGAGCGCAGTGAGCGCTCTACGGGCCCAGGAACGACCCCCTGCCACACACACACTTTGCAACGCTCTGCTGGACTTCAACTCTTAATCCATCACACGCGCTTCTGCCCATGGCCCATACACACACACACACACGTACAAACACACACCAATAGCTAAGTAAGTGCAATACAGATACAGGTGTGATGTTGCTTGGGCTGAGGCTTTTTAGCGATGTGTGTGTGTCTAAGGTATGTGTGTCTAGTGTGTGCAAGTTGCGTGTGTGCACGTGTGTCTATAGCATGTGTTTGTCTAGAGTGTGTGAGTGGTGCACGTGCCTGTGGCGTGTGTGTGCATCTCGTGCGTGTGTGTGTGTGTGTGTGTGGGGGGGACTCACGTTAGGAGCAATGCGCTGCAGTTGTCTCAGAGTGATGCGGTTGTACATAGTGCTGATGTCTTTTCTTTGTTCATCATACTCAGACACCGTGATCTGAAAGAGAACGAGATAACATCAGTCACCACAAACACTTCTATCCCACACTATCCTCACACACACACACACTATCCTCACACACACACACACACGCACACACACAATATCCTCACACACACACACACTATCCTCACACACACACACCCACACTATCCTCACACACCCACACTATCCTCACACACACACACACACACACACACAATCCTCACACACACACACACACTATCCTCACACACACACACTATCCTCACACACACACACACACACTATTCTTACATTTGCCAGGCGTGTCTCCAGCTGTAGGATCTCCTTGGACTTCTGGGTGGCGTTGTGAGCTCCCAGCATGCTTAGCAGCCGCTCCATCAGGGCCTTGTAGGCTGCTAGGATCTGAGCATGACATCATCATTAATGGACAGTCAGGTTTGGATGTGTCAGTAAAGGTCAGCTGCAGAGTGACAGATGATGCTGGGAGGGATGCCACGGGTCACACCGCAGACTGGATGGAGATGAAAGGAGCAGGTCTGGAAACAGTCCAGGAGAAAGAGGAAGACACAGAGAGAACCTTTACCTTCACGCTGTCCTCGTCCTGTCCCAGGTACAAAGTCCTCTCTGGTAGAGTGAGCCCTTCTTGATCAATCTAAACAAACACAAACACACACACACACACAGATCAACAAGACCTTTCTGTTACGGTATTCGTAGGTAATGAGGAGGCAAATGCAGTTTCGATGGTTCTTTTAATGACCCTCAATGGAATGACGATAACTGAGGCACATAACTCAGAATAAACAAAAATACATGTGACATGAGAAGTCAGTAAAGTGTCACGCATAATTACCGACAACCAAGTCACAGAAAATCCCAGGTTATATACTCTGCTAACGAAGATTAGATACAGGTGAACAAAAAACACAGGTGCGCGCAATAGCACGTAATCAGCACTGAACAGCGCCGCCACAAGTACTCCGGGGAATGTGAGCGTAGACGTGGAGTCGCTGGTCCAGACGTAACAGTTTCCACAAAACTGTACTCTTTCAATTCCATCTGATGGATGATATTCAAAGGTTTCTAGATCATAATCCTCCATCTCACACACACATTCAAACGGACAGTACCCCCACACACACACACACACTCACCCTGATAGTGTTGCGTGAGGAGTTCTTGTCGTCCACGTTGACGGTGAGGGAGAAGAACACGGCAGTGCTGTACACGCCCTGCGTCCTGTACAGCAGCTCGTTAAAGTCCGGCCTCTGGGGGGCGCCCTCGCTCTCCCACCCCGCCCCGCCCGAGGGCGCCCCCACCAGGTCCCAGCCCCCGCAGCTGTCGATCACCTCCATCATGGGCTCCGTGCCCAGCTTGTCGATCTCCTGGATGTTCAAGCAGGAGCGGTAGAAGTCCTTCACCTTGCGTTCGGCCGACTCGCGGCCTCGCCGGCGCACCGGCTCCAGCAAGAGGCGCCGCAGCTTCTCCTCGTTGTGCTCGCCGATGGCGGTGATCATGCCGTAGCTCAGCTTGCCCTCGGGCATGGTGTTGCGGCTCAGCCAGCCGCCGCAGGCGAAGGAATAGAAGTCCTGGCAGGGCTGGATGGTGGCGTCGATGTTAGACTGGACGAAACGGGAGGCCCGGAGGAGGGTGCGTTTGCGCTGGCAGTCCTCCCGGCAGTGGGGGTCCTGCTGGGCCTCCAGGGAGATGTACTTGAGCGCCAGCATGCTGCCCAGGATCACGCACATCCCCGCCGCGAACACCAGGGCGGACAGGAGGCAGATCTCTCTCCGGCTCCAGCGAGGAAGCCCCGCCCCGTTGTTGAGGCCGCTCATGTCCTTGCCCCGCCCGCCGGCCCCGCACCCCTCCGCCTCGACCACGTGCCACGTGGCGGTCCAGGCTCCCACCCAGGTGAAGGGTCATGCCGTTGCTAAGGATGTCGCTGCTGTAGCGACCGCCGTACTTCACTTCCTGGAACTCGTCGTAGTGAGCGGTGAGAGAGTAGGTCTTCTCCATGGCAACGAGGCAGGGTCGATGAGTTTCGTTGTGGAAATGAGAGGCAGGGAGGGACAGGAGGAGGCAGCGAGCGAGACACGTTGAGGGGGCGAATCGGTTTAGTAGCTAGCCGTGCTCCCCAGGGATGAATGGGAGACTGTGCCAACTAGAGGGCAAAAAGGGTACCACAGTTCAGAACGCCTCCAGGCTTTTGGGGAGAAAATGACCCTCGGTTTGACCTCTTGGTTTCTTGATCTGTGTCTGTATCTCTGGAGTGCCGGCCTTTCTCTCTCGCTCTCTTCTCACGTGTCCTCCCTCCTTCCTCCTTTGATGGATTCAGCCTCAGGTCGTCTGTCGATAGAGAAAGAGCAGAGGAGGGAAAGGAGGAGAGAAAGAGAAATGACTGTTGAGATGGAAAATGGATTCGGTGATTAGAACACTGAGAGATGACAAAAGGGAACCGTCTTCTCTGACGTGCACTTTTTTCTCTGTCATTCCTTCTGTCGCTCTTTCCTAAAGTTGTTTGGATCGGTCCCTGACATCCATCCGTCAGGCGGACGATGTTGTTTTGTGACTCGAGGCTTGGGATGGATCGATAGGGAGGAGAGGAGAGGGAGGGAGAGCAGGAGAGGAGAGAGAGGGAGAGCAGGAGAGGAGAGGGAGGGAGAGCAGGAGAGGAGAGGGAGGGAGAGCAGGAGAGGAGAGATAGGGGTAGAGTACGATGAAGGGGCGGAGGTGAAGAGAAAGAGCAGGAGGAGAGGAGGGGAGAAGAGTGGAAAGGAAAGGAGAGGCGGGTGTTGAGACGCAGAAAGTAGAGGTAGGGAGATGGAGAGAGGCTGGTGGAAATAGGACTGGGGAACAGGGGCATGGTAGACATCTGGACAAGGCAGGAACACACACACAGTGTTGTTTGACTGACGCTTCGGTAAAAAGAAGATAAGGATACAGTTGGCAGATATACAGAAAACACACTCATGAATATATTTCACAATGTGTTTACTCCCACGGTCTCAACGCATTGTCACAGAGGTAAGTCAGTTGGCTGAGCGGTGAGGGAATCGGGCTAGTAATCCGAAGGTTGCCACTTCGATTCCCGGTCATGCCAACTGACGTTGTGTCCTTGGGCAAGGCACTTCACCCTACTTGCCTCGGGGGAATGTCCCTGTACTTACTGTAAGTCGCCCTGGATAAGAGCGTCTGCTAAATGACTAAATGTAATGTAAATGTAAGTCATAGCATCAATCACACATTGAATTTCAATGGATGTTTTCCATCAAATAATATTCTCAAACACTGAGTTTAGGTGAGATTTACTGTAGCTAACCACAAATATGCACACACAATATACCCATTTTCTTCCTATTTTCAATTCATTTTGATCACTCACTTCCCCAAAAACATATCATACATAAGACTTGGACAGAAACTGTCCAACAAATGCTGCTCTTTTTTGGACATGAGTGTGTGTTAGTATGAATGTGCTATTGGGGAACATTTCTTTCTTTTTTTGTGCTCAGACAGGGTGAACTGCAGAGGGCTGCAATAGTGATCTGTGAAAATTGATACCTCAATCCTTCCCTGGACAGACGTATTGCTATTATCTTTTTACCAGGCTTCCCCTACTCTCCGGGTTACCTGCATTCAATATGGCTGAAAGAAAGATAGAAAGAAAGATAGAAAGAAAAAAGTAAAAAAAAAAGAGGGAAGGAAGAGACAGAAAGCCTGACATGCCACAGTAAACAATAATCAGTGAGTTTGTGTGGACTCATCTGGAGGGGGGGAGGGTGTGTTTGTGTGTGTGGGGAGGGGGGGGGGTCTGGAATGAGATGATGTTGTCTTCTGTAAGGGGGGGGGGGTGTGGGATGATATGATATTGTCGTCTGTAAGGGGGGCTGGGGGGGGTCTGGAATGAGATGATGTTGTCTTCTGTAGACACAGACACTAGAGACGGCCTCTACAATCACATCACCTTTACCACTGCTGATGAGACGTCCCACTGCAAATCAACGCATTCACTCACCAACACCTGCTCTGGCCAATACCGCAGAGAGGAGAAGAGATGAAGATGAGATGGGGAGGGAGGAGGGGAGGGGAGGAGGAGGGTGGGGAGAGGAGGAGGAGGGGAGAAGGAGGAGGGGGGGAGGAGGAGGGGGGGAGGAGGAGGAGGGGGGGAGGAGGAGGGTGGGGAGAGGAGGGGGGGAGGAGGAGGGGGGGAGGAGGAGGGGGGGGGGAGGAGGGGGGGGAGGAGGGGGGGAGGAGGAGGGGAGGAGGAGGGGGGGGTTCTATGCAGAATGAAAAATGAAAAAAAGGCCTGGATGTTTCCTCTCTCTTCATGTGTAAGAGGAAATAAAGGAGATGAGAGAAATGGCTGATTGAAGGATGATGAGTTGAGTTTATCAATCGAATAGAGGAAAGAGATTAGGTGGGAGAGAGGGGGGGGGCAAAGGGAGGGAGACAGGGATAGAAATAGACAGGAAGACAGAATTTCTGTTTTGGAATAAGGAAAAGCAGTGGGCCTGCCCTAGGGGGCAGGGGTAATGTAAGTCTAGGGGGCAGGGGTAATGTAAGTCTAGGGGGCAGGGGTAATGTAAGTCTAGGGGGCAGGGGTAATGTAAGTCTAGGGGGCAGGGGTAATGTAAGTCTAGGGGGCAGGGGTAATGTAAGTCTAGGGGGAGGTGTATTTCAATGGTGGGATGGGATGGGGGAGGGGGATCATAAACAGGGGAGGGAAATGAGGGGAAAGGGGGGGCAGGAGGGGTTCTTAGAAAATGTCATAATCTATCCACTTTGTCATCCGTCAGATCAGTGCCTCCGCCTCGCATTGTCATGTGTGCAAATATGTAGAAACTTGCTCAAAGCGAGTCTCTATCTCTTTCACACACGCGCGCGCACACACACTTACAACACACACATTTTCTCCACGAGGCAGCTGTAAATTTTAAGGTAGCGCAACAACACACATGTGCACGCAGACAAACTCCACCATGAGAGGTCATTCATAGTCTGCCGACATGATCTCAGCCATATCACAAGGAGAAGCTGATGAATGGCCGTTCAGTAGACATGACAGGTCTGGTGTCTGAGAGTGATACTAATGCTCCTCATTGTCCTGTAGTGTCCACAAACACACACACACACACACACGCTGCAACACACACGTGTAGAAACACACACACACATGCTGCAACATATACGTGTAGAAACACACAAAGACACAGTAACAAGTGAATGAGTATTCATATACTGTCCTGTACACACCATACAGACACAACTTTTGTCATAAACAAAATCTCTCAACACTCTTGCTGGGTAATGTATCCTATTTAAATACACTCAGGGATTAATGCAGTCATAGTTTTCAAGCTCGTTTTTATCATCTCTCTAACACCGAGGTACCACGCACCATGACAACTCTGCAAAGTTATACACACACATAGTGACCTACACAAATACAAAATATGTTTTTTTCCAAATACAATATCCTTGCGCTCAAACGCACAGCTCGGTCAGGCAACCTAAACGACAGTTATAAATTGTGGAGACGATCAATCGATCGATAGGCGCACGACACCCGAGGGGTCAGGTTCAAATCAATGCTATTACGATCCAATTCATTTTAGTGTGCGTGGCTAGAGCTCTCGTTTTCCCACTCCCGTGCACGCGCGGCAGGCCCAGAGACCCGGATCAGTAGACTGGCCTAAATGGGTTTATTATCCTCCAATCAAAGTGGTCACGGACCGTGACCGTAGCACATACAGCGGTCTGGCGTTCTTGAGCTGGCGAGTTGGTCCCTTAACTCCTACCGCCGTCCGCCAGTTGCAGCGTTTTCAGAGTACCAAGGGATATATGGTGCTCAGTTTATAGTTTGTGGTTTGATTGATTTAAGGAAGGCTATTCATTAAACTTTTTGACAAGTGTGGCACATTTACTTTCCCCTGTTTCGTACAGGATTCGTCATATGTCAATCCGAAGCTATGCCGTCGTGTGGGCTACGTACAGGCAACCCCACACAGACCTCGCTACTCCGGAGTGCGCACGGCAGTCTTGCGCTCCCGGACCAGCAGTGGTCTCGTTAACGCAGCTACCAGGCACGCGCTGCTAACTCAATTAACTCAGCTATAGTGACCAGTTCGATTCCCTGCACACTCAATCAATATCCTTGCCACAATGGAGCCTCGGCAAACAATACGAGAAGACGCAACCGATCCGGTCAATGTTTAGCGAACTAAAATCTTATTTAAATTCCAACTTTTACAGTGAATATTGCGTGGGATAATTGCCACTTCAATATATAGACTACTTTCGATAAAGGTATCTATCAGTCCGAAAATAAAAATGATGTTAACGCTCGAGCCAGCTTCTCAAAAACCTGGAAGCCTCCGACATTTGGCAGTGATAACCGCCAGTCCCCGTACGCTCAAACTCTCGCCTGATCACAAAAAATAAACCGCTTGTTCATATTTTATCCATAGTAGGGTCGTTCACAGTAGCTGAGAAACGGCATCCACTACAACAACTACTAATATGTATAGGCTACTAGTGGTTAAAGCACTTACCAGAGGGATTCAAAGCGGACAGTCACTTCCATCCACACCGTTGGAAGGACAGCATCTGGTCTGCGTCTGTGACTTTCGTTTGGTCATCTCTGAGGACGGCAGCTGGTCCTGGGGCTACATACGCTAGAGACCGCCACTGACTGCCGCTACCGCAGCTGACGCCTCAGCGTGGAGCACAAATCCAAAGGTGCCATGGAGAACTTCCCGCATATGACCAACTGAAGCAGGTGTGTGAGAGAAGGGAGGAGTGTGTGTGCTAGAGAGAGAGAGGTGGGGGGGAGGAGGGAGAGAGAGGGTGGGGGGGGAGGGGAGGAGAGAGAGAGAGGTGGGGGGGAGGGAGGAGAGAGAGAGAGGTGGGGGGGAGGGAGGAGAGAGAGGTGGGGGGGTGGGAGGGAGGAGAGAGAGAGAGGTGGGGGGAGGGAGGAGAGAGAGGGAGAGAGAGACAGTTAGACAGAGAGAGAGAGAGAGAGAGGGGGGAGAGAGAGAGAACAACCCCCAAATATCCAACATGTAGCCTTGGCTGAGATCAGCCTGGCTCAGCCTACCAGTGATGCTGTCGTCGTCTCAGAATACATTTTTGCGAAATTAAACCAAAATGGGTTACCTTCAGTTTGTATTACTTTAATGTTTGACGCTGGTCATAAGTGAACCTCGTCCAACCCCAAACACAGAACGAACGTCATTCAGAGCCTGAAGTTATTATGCAAATCAGTCTCGTAACTACCCATCTCATTTCAACGTACTTCGTAATCTATCTAACATCAGTGCAGGCGGGAAAATATAGGAAATGTGCGCGGTTGATGCTGTAGACTGTACCAAACAAACGGTGGAAGAGGTGATGTCCAAAAACAAAACAACTGGTGTTGGTTATGCGTTTGGGTCGTTAGCCTTCCTGCTGTTAACTAAATACCGGTGTCAGTTAGGCTACTTGAGAGAGAGAGAGACATTCATATTATTGGGCGATGTCCATTTTCTCGACCCGAATCTAGCCAATATACCTTAATTACAACAAATGAGTTCTGGCGGAAATCAAGACAGAAGTTAAACTCCGGTTCTCCTTGTCAGACAACAGGTACTCGTGCCGTATTTGTTTCAGATCGTCGTAGCTGTTAGCCTACGTCCATGAGGACAAAGCACTTGGATATATTAGACTGCGACATAAGCTATGGACTACATCCACAGAATTACAACTACCTCCGCGACCGAAGGGAAGCCGGACTGGGAGCACTCGTAAGAGGGGGTCTGTGAGTTGGGACACGGTGGAGAGCAGTATGAGCCACAAATCGATTGGGATTTTGACGAGGGACTTTCAGACGGGAGGCGCGCGCGTCCCTTGACACTTCTATTTATCCGAGTTTAATTACGGTCTTATTTACGCACCTAACCACGAGCGAGAGCGGGACCCTTCCCTGTTAACGTTTCCTATAAAGCACAGAACCAAATCGAAGAGTTTATGAACCAGAACTACGTCTATTTCCGTGCGTCTAATAATATCAATTCTGTCCTGGTTTGTTCATCACCAAGGGCACATTGAAATAATTGCTTCATAAAAGATCTAGACCTCAAAAAAAAGTGGAAAAAGCCCAAAGTACACATTACACACAAAAAATGATAATATTAAATTTCAGTATGCATCATACAGATAACGCATTGCTCTAAGCTCCAGTCAGAGACTAACTAAAAGTCTAGAAGAAGAAGGGATCCTATTGAGGTTATTTGTGTAATAGGAGGAAGAGGAACAGAGGCAATAGCTGTGTCATCTGTTTCCATCTATTTCCCTTCTGACCCTGACCCAACCAACCCACAAACTCCCCCACCTGACTCCACCCAAACCGCCCCCACCTGACTCCACCCACACCGCCCCACCTGACTCCACCCACACCGCCCCACCTGACTCAGCAAAACAAATGGGTAGAGTAAAAGTCCATTTATATTCCTGACCCCCCACTGACGAAACCTCACTGTGCAGTAGTTGCACCCGGGTGTTCAAAATCGAAGATGTGTGTGTGCGACGTGCGTGCATGTTGTGTGTGCAAACTCCATATCATTTGAGTTAGTTCATGATATCTGTGTTTGTATTTGTGCAAGGTGTGAGCAGGGATCCTTGGGTTCTTAGAATAATTACACTGCATACAGACGGTGTGTGTACATGCATCTGCAGAAGTGTATGTTGGTCTGGGTGTGTGTGTGTGTGTGTGTGTGTGTGTGCAAACTTTGCTTGTCTTGCCCTCCAAACTCCTCATCCACTCAGACATCTGAGACAGGACTGTGATTGATGAACTTTGAACGTAACCGATAATGATGAACAGAACATGGCAAGTTACCCAGGCAATCCTCTCCCCTCCTCCTCTCCCCCTCCTCCTCTCCCCCTCCTCCTCTCCCTCTCCTCCTTTCCCCTCCTCCTCTCCTCTCCTTCCTCCCTCTCCTCCTCCTCCTCTACACCTCCTCCTCTACCCTTCCTCCTCTCCTCCTCCTCCTCCTCCTCCTCTCCTCCTCCTCCTCTTCCTCTCCTCCTCTCCCTCTCCTCCTCTCCTCCTCCTCCTCCTCTCCTTTGAGCCTGCAGTCCCAGTTGGTTCCCAGGGTTCCAGCTCCTGCGTGCTTCTGACTCCCTGCCGAGCCAGAACAGAGGAACCCAGACTTCTGAGGAACGTTTTCCTTCAACAACGAAAAACGAGCCAGCCAACCTCAAACAGAACCTTGGAACCACTCAAGCGATTCATCGTTTCAGCATCCATTAAACGCTTAATTTAACAATTTCTCTAAGAGTTTTCTCTTAGAGAAACACCCCAACACACACAGACACAAAAACACACACCGTAATGATTGACTGATAAAAAGAGCTACAAGACTATCAGAATTCTCTTAAGACACGGAGCTTTCTGAGGTCCAACAAAGTTTTGTTTTGTTTTGTTCTCGAAGATGGCGACTCTTCTATAAAAACCAATAACGGGCCTCTCTCTCTCACCATCTCTCCTTCCTCTCTCTCTCACCATCTCCTTCCTCTCTCTCTCACCATCTCTCCTTCCTCTCTCTCACCATCTCTCCTTCCCTCTCTCTCACCATCTCTCCTTCCTCTCTCTCTCACCATCTCTCCTTCCTCTCTCTCTCACCATCTCTCCTTCCTCTCTCTCTCACCATCTCTCCTTCCTCTCTCTCTCACCCATCTCTCCTTCCTCTCTCTCTCACCATCTCTCCTTCCTCTCCTCTCTCA
>NC_085028.1:15987533-16000033 GCF_963692335.1 Osmerus eperlanus
CCTGGGGAGAAAAAAACAAAAAGAAGAGAAAAAAATAAGACAAAATCTCATTATAGAGGAGTGGTAATTGCAGCTGAGCTTATACATGGAGGGAGGAGAGAGGGATGGAGGTGGAGGGGGGAGATGAAAGGAAGAGAGACGGATAGAGAGATGAGGACTGTGACTGTGCTGTCGAGGCAGGAAAAACTGTTATTGAACAGGAGAAAAACTGAAAAAGTGTGAGGATGATGGAAGGGTAGGGGCGTTCATAGCAACGGAGGGATGAAGGGGTGAATTGGAGTTAGAGGAAAAAGACGTATTGAGAGGGAGAAGGGAAGAAGAGAGAATGCATGAATATCATCGGACTTGTGATGAGTGGATGGAGAGACGAAATTTGAAAAACAGATGTGAGAAAGGGAGGGGTAGTGAAGGACAGAGAGTGGAAGGTAAGTAACCATACACACACCACACGCACACACGCACACACACGGCTAAATAGACCCAAAGGTGTAACCACAAGTTTACACAGGCTGGTCCAATTATATGGAATTAATATGAAATCTGCCAAACTAATAACTCCAGTTCATTTCACCTCATCACTTCCTCAACCTGCTTTCCAGGACAGAGAGGCCTCTGACACTGCAGACTGAACTCAATCAACAGAGAAAAACCATATTCTCTCTCTCTTTCCCTCTCTTTTTCTCTTTCTCTCTCTCCCTCCCTCTCTTTCTCTCTCACTCTTTGCCTTTCTCTCTCTCTGTCTCTTTCTCTCTGCCTTTCTCATTCGCTCCCTCTCTCTCTCTGCCTTTCTCTCCCTCTCTCTCTCTCTCTCTCTCTCTCTCTCTCTCTCTCTCTCTCTCACTCTCTCTCTCTCTCTCTCTCTCTCTCACACACACACACAGTTTGGGGACCTTGTGTGACTTCTCAAGACCTGAGAACTTCTCAAGTCTCAGAATGAGAGTCCCCATGCAACCTGAACTGAAACCATGAACCATCTGAACCCATATTGGAAGGGTCAATCCCACAGGCGGCACAGACCACACTCAACACTACTAGGCACAGACCAACCATGAACTCAGCAGCACAACATAACCAAACACTGGGCAATCACTGGTCTATGTCCACCCAGAGCCATCAGTAGTGTTGAAGTTGTTGTGTTACTGGTCTGAGGGAGTGGTAACGGAGGTGTTGTGTTACTGGTCTGAGGGGAGTGGTAACGGAGGTGTTGTGTTACTGGTCTGAGGGGGAGTGGTAACGGAGGGAGGGAGGGGGGGGCAGAGATGTCTCTCTGAGGTAATTATACCCTACACTCTCGTTATCTCCGACCATTAGCAGAGCCAAGCAGCCAGCGAGCACACTGCCCAATCAATACGTGTTTGTGTGTGTGAGCGCGTGTACATGGGTGAGACCTGTGCCGTTCTACATGTGCTTTTCTAAATCTGAGCCAAAAGAAAGATATGCTTGGCTGCACGTAAAACTGAGATTATCTCTCTAATCACTCTCATTTGTCCTGTTTGAAAATGTTTGAAGGTATAAAAAAATACACTTTAATTGACATGTGTATGATGTGACTAAGCTATTAGTTAGCTATTAGCTAACTTGCTAAAAAATTATTTTTTAGGTTTTGACACAACAATTGTGTTCACAGTTCAGCTACTGATAACGTTGTACGCCATCTAAAGTGATGTCACCAGGATTCTGGCTATGACATCAGAGGATAACATTTGACATGGCGAAACTAAGACACAGTGTCAGCCGTCTGCCTGGTAAAAATCAGGTAAAATCTTGACTCAATCACACTTCTCATCTGCACTATCGACCGAAAATATTTTTCTCTTGTGACCTGCAACATCTGACAAGATGGAGGGTACCTTGAAAGAGCCACAGTTAGACAGCTGCATTTTTTTTACATGTCATAGGTCACAACGACTGCGACTGAAATACAGTTAAATACTCTATTAGAGGTTCTTTGCGTCCATTACAGATGAACTAAAGCGTAACGCACACACGCACACAATGCTTCTCTGACAACATCTTACGCATGTCAAACACAGGAACTTTAACCTACCTATGGTTGCCATGACATTGTCTTTCACTGACACACAAAGAATAACAGGCACATAACGCATCACACCTCGCACAGATTACCCACGCACCCTGCAGTTCAACTACATTTATAGTATGAACGACGGATGATTTCAGAGTCGTTATTAAATGTGGAGCACCATAATCATCCACAGGCAATGTTTGCCATAACAATGCAGATATTTCTATTCGCGTCATTCAAGCAACTGTGGACAGACTCCTCCAATCATTCACACAACATTAACAGCTGGAGGTTAAACTCAGTATTTGGGTTCTTCATAATAAAACATGAGTCATGCAAAGACTGTGTCTTTTCTAGACAGTGTTAGCAGTGGTAAGCAAATCAAGGTTCTCTCTCTCTCTCCCGCTCCCGCCTTGACTTCTAATCCTGGCTGGTGACACTGTGACCTAACTGTCCTATTCTGCCCTGTTTTTGGGTGGCTGGAGCCCCCCCCCCAAAGTTTCATTAGCACCCCCAAAGAAAAAAGAAAAAAAAAGAAAAAAAGATTTAGATTTTAAATCAAAATTTGTTAATTGCTCTTCCTAAAACCCACTAGAGGATACTATTAAAATGATATTTTCAAAAATTTATTCTGGGGAACATGCCCCCAGACCCCCTAGTTTTGCTGGGTCACAGGAAAAATAATAGGTTTTATCTAGGGGCTTAGCCCCCCCCAAAAATGGGAACCTAGATTTGCCCCTGCCTCTCCATCCAACCAGCATCACTGGTAGTCTGCTTGTCACATAATACTGGCCGAAGTGATTGCAATGTAGACAGAGAGAGAGAAATAGAGCGAGTGAAAAGAGATGGAGAATATCAGATGAAGTAATTTAAAGTGATAGAAGGCATGTGTGTCCCTGCAGTGTCTCCTAGGTTAAGGCTCGGGGTGAGTTTTGGTGTGTGTCACATGTAGTCACTCCCCATGACTTTATTTACCAGAGGCACACACACACACACACACACAGTGCCCTCTTCCTCCCCGGTGACAAACACACACTCCCCCTCATCAGACATGACACCCTCCCTCCTTCTTAGGCGTCTCTCCACCCCTCGTTCGTTCATCCCCGAAGCCGAAAGGAAAGATTTCTAATCTGGCTCAGGAAGATGGGTCACCAGCTCTCAGTCAGTGTCCCTTCACAGCTCCTAAACTCCATTTAGATATTTTCTACACTTATATATTCTAATGGTGTTACATTTTATGTATTTCCATTATTCCTATTTCAGATTACTACGAGAACTTTTATAGAAGTACAAAAAGAGTGTTGGGTTGTGTGTCATCTTCATAACGCAGACAACACCAACTCCTAAAACCATGCATTTCTCCAAAACGGCTTCTGAATTGAATTTGAGATTGGAATAGCATCCATCTACACAGCAAACTAATAAACATTAAGAAAAAATCATGTTGTAAAAACAAAACCTGTTAAAAGATTTTTTATTATTTATTAATTGACAAACAGGAATTTTACAGTTTGGGGTTTAACAGTGCTTAGAAATGATCAATCATTTCCCACAGTGTACACTATTTTGTGTGTGTGCACGTATTCCAGACCACATCTTCCTTCAGCTCCACCGCAACCATGATTTGCATAGGAAAGGAGTGTTCAACAGAGGCAACTGTTGATGGGATGGAAATCCCATCAAAATGGGACTGATCCATGTAGCATGGACATCCCATAGTAAACAACATGACATCATAGGAGTGTACACGAGCGTGTGGGGTCCATGACAACGTCATCACTAGCTGACTGGAGAACTGGAGCATGGTCTTGGTTTGGGAGGTTAGATCGAGGGGGAAGGGTCTGCTGGCCTGTTTGGAATCAGGGAGACCATCAGCAACATCCAGGCACTTTGGGATTCAGATTGACACAGCAATATCAAAATAAAGGGAGGGGGACAAACTAGTACCTAAAATACATAAATTAAATTATACATCGTATTCTCACACTCGATTCTTTCGAACATTTCAAGAGACTTCAGTGTGTGTGTGTGTCGTAAACATTGAATAGGAGCGTCAAGTTGCACATTTATGATTTGGTGGGTTAGAAAACATTAAAAAGTGCGTTTCTGGAAAAGAAAAAACAAACAGAAAAAGGGTCTTCCTGAGACCGGACGACTTGGCAGAAGCTGCCTCTGGACGCCAGCCCCCTCCCAGTCCCCCCCAGCCCACTGCAGCCCCCCCAAGCCCCATCTAGCCCCCTCCAGCCCACTGCAGCCCCCACCAGCCCCCTCCAGCCCCCTGCAGCCCCATCTAGCCCCCTCCAGCCCCCTCCCAGTCCCCCCCAGCCCACTGCAGCCCCCCCAAGCCCCATCTAGCCCCCTCCAGCCCCCTCCCAGCCCCCCCCAGCCCCCTCCAGCCCCCTCCCAGTCCCCCCCAGCCCACTGCAGCCCCCCCAAGCCCCATCTAGCCCCCTCCAGCCCCCTCCCAGCCCCCCCCAGCCCCATCTAGCCCCCTCCAGCCCCCTCCCAGTCCCCCCCAGCCCACTGCAGCCCCCCCAAGCCCCATCTAGCCCCCTCCAGCCCCCTCCCAGCCCCCCCCAGCCCCATCTAGCCCCCTGCAGCCCCCTCTCCCAACTGCTGATGAAGAAACCCATCAAACGTTTCATCTGTTCAGACATTGGGGTGGTTCTATGAAGGGTGTCATCATGCTGGAGGAGGCACCATCTGGACTTCTGCTTGGACTCGTCCACCATCCTCAGATCTTAACTGAGGTTCCTCAGCGTCGAAGATGGGAACCTTCTCTAGAACCTCTAGAAATGCAACCTTTACCCATCTCAACACGATTTGATCTGTGAAAACGTGAGCTTCTCTAACCAGCTGTTCCACACCCGCCTCGCGTCGGATCAAAGATGCCTCCTCGTAGGAACGACAGGAAGGTTCTAGAGAGTCTGAATGAAGGTGTAAATTGGTCTTGCTGGTGTAGAGAGGGTCAGAGGCAGTAACGGGGGTGAGGGGTTAAAGGTCGGTGGTGATGACGGGCGTGACCCCGTGGATGAGGAGGGTGGGGCCCAGGTTGACGGTCAGCAGGTCCAGCTGGCGGAGGTAGGCTGCGTAGCGCCGCGTGTCCGCCGGGGGGCGGGGCAGGTACAGGAAGCGGACAGCGGGAGCGGGGCGTGCCTGCTGCAGGATTAGACCGTTTACAGCCGCCAAGTACTCGTCAGAGAGCCGCGTGGCGTTGCTGGGGAAACTGTTGACAAAGTCCCCGTCCTCCTCCTCCTCCACCTCCTGCCTCTTCTCCTCCTGCTCTCCCCCGTCCTCCTCCTCCCCCTCCTGGCGCGTCGGCCTCCTCTTGCCCGCCTCACCCTGCCGCTGCCAGTGCAGCGCCACCTGCTGGTCCCAGGGCACCGTGTAGACGTTGGCCTTGATCCTCAGCTCCTTGAGCAGCTGGCCCAGCTTGTCCTCCGCCCCGCGCAGGCTCCGCCCCTCCTCCACGCACAGGAAGAGGCGGAGGCGGGCGCGGCGCCATGCGCGGACCATGTTGAGGATGCAGGCCAGCTGGAGCAGGAAGAAGGAGCAGGTGTCCACGTAGCTGCTGCTGTCGGGCCTCAGCAGGTTGACGGGCCACACGTCCACGTAGAGGCGGCCCCTCCCCGCCGAGGACGACAGCGCCTCGGCGCGGTCGAACAGGTGGAAGTAGCGGGCCAGAGCCACGTTCTTCAGCATCTTCATGGCGTCGGCGATCACCGCCACGTACTCCTGGGGCCCCAGGACCTTGCCGGCGCCGGGGTCTCCCGGGTCCACGCCATTGCCCTCGCCCCGGACGGCGGGGAAGTGGAAGAGGGTGGTGTCGTCCTCGGGGTCCGGGGCGGGGCTGGAGGAGTCGGGGTACGGGGCGAAGGTGAGGGAGGGGTTGGACAGTTTGTCCTCAGGGGGGCAGTCGTCATAGAAACCCAGGACCAGGGTGTTGGGCCTCATTCCACCTGCAGGAGAAAGAGAGGAAAAGAGATGAATGTTTAATGACTGGATGAAAGACATGGGGTATGGATCAAGAGAAAGCCAAAACAAGAGAACAAGTTAAGACAAATGGACGGCAAGAGCAGAGAGCTGAGATGGTAGTGCGTGCGTGTGGGTGAGAGAGTGCGTGTGTGTGTGAGAGAGTGTGTGTATGTGTGTGTGGGTGAGGCGGGTGCTGACCCAGGCCAGAGATGAAGAGCAGGTGCTGGACTCCGTGCCTGACTGAGTCAGCCAGGGTCAGGTTGACGAAGGCCTTGAAGTTCAGGTGGTCCACCAGAGACAGCCACGAGTCATACCGAGACTGCAGAGGGTCTGACGGCAACGTGTCTGAGACAGAGAGAGAGAGAGAGAGAGAGAGAGAGAGAGAGAGAGAGAGAGAGAGAGAGAGAGAGAGAGAGAGAGAGAGAGAGAGAGAGGAGAGGAGAGACGGAGGAGGAAGGAGATGGGCAGGGATAGAGAGAGAGAAATAAAGGGAATGTTAATAATAATGAGAATAAAAGAGTGCGACAGGGAAATAAGAAAGCGAGAGTGGGAGAACAGAGGAAAATAAAGTGTATGAGAGGGCAAAACAAAAGAGAAGGTGAGAGAGAAACAAAAGAACAGAAATGAAACATTAATATCTATATAGATGAATTGGCCCCAGGTCACGCCACCCATGCTCCTGGCTAGCTCTCCCAAGATTACATCATGAAAGACTTGGTTCTGCAGCAGAATAGAAAACACGAGCCTGGTCTAGACAGGCCTGGAATAACGTGAGACTATGCTGCACCCCGCAGCCTGACCACACAACTAACATTCACTTTGGGGAGCAGTGTTACTTTCTTCTCTTGGTGCTCCTACAGTGTTAGAATCAGAGAGGGTCATCTCTCCCATCCCTGCAGGCCCTCGTGGTCATTCTGAGTTCAACCCTGGTCCTCATGGACCCCCTGGTCCTCATGGAGCCCCTGGTCCTCATGGAGCCCCTGTTCCTCATGGAGCCCCTGGTCCTCATGGAGCCCCTGTTCCTCATGGAGCCCCTGTTCCTCATGGAGCCCCTGGTCCTCATGGAGCCCCTGTTCCTCATGGAGCCCTGTTCCTCATGGAGCCCCCTGTTCCTCATGGAGCCCCTGGTCCTCATGGACCCCCTGGTCCTCATGGAGCCCCTGGTCCTCATGGACCCCCTGTTCCTGCATGTCTAAGATGTTTCCCTCTTCCGACACACCTGGTTCAAATGAAACGTTTGAACGTTTGAACGTTTGAAACTGGACGTTACCAGGCTTCCGCTAAGCTACATAACGATCCGTTCATTAGAATGAGGTGTGTTGGAGCAGGGAAACATCTAGAACATGCAGGTCCGCCCCCCCCCCCCACCCCCCCCCCCCCCCCCCCCAGGCCTGGCGGTCTTACTGAGGTCTCCCAGGTGCACATGTCCCAGCACGTACAGGCCCGCTTCTTCTTGATGTCGTTGATGAAGCTGATGAGGCCGGTGCAAGCTGCGGGGGTTAGACACCATCAGCAGCACCTGAGGCCTCCAGAACTTGACGTGGTCCTTCCTCACGTCCAGCATCAGCAGGTACTTACGCACCTGGGGGGTGGGTAGGGGTAAGCATTACAGTTAGAAATGTTTTCATTTCGACGAACCCCAACTTCATAAGGACTCCCATCTGATAACGCTTGGACACGCAAACAACACAACGATTTAGCACACGTAACATAACCTTTACACACACCAAAGCCTCAACAGCATCCCCTATGGACTTTGAAGCCACAGTTACACACACCACAGTCGCACACACGCACACACCTGTGCATTACCTACATTCCGCCCCCTCTCCCTGCTCTAGGCTATAGTTTGTGTAAGTGTGTGTGCTCTAATCAAAGGGATTCATACACTGCAGAAACAAATTACATCCACAATCAGAATCCCATTAAGACACAAGACAGCGAAAGGGACTTTAGAGTGTGTGTGTCTGTGTCTGTGTGTGTTGTCATTAAGGACTGAAAATACCACAGATTCCAATTATGTCCCTTTGAGCCCACGTCCAGTATCATTAAGACACATTCAGCGAGTGGAACGTACCATTACTATAGGATCCTCTACTAACATAACCTAATTGTAATGAAACATGCAACTGAAATAGGCCACTCCAGTTCATTATGGGGAGTCCATTTGAACTCATGTCCACAATAACAACATGCATCAGGTCGCAAGGTGAAGGGGGTCACACATGGAGGTGGTGTGTGTGTGTGTGTCAGAGAGAGAGTGAGAGATAATGGGGGGAGAGGTTTAGAGAAAAGACTGAGTGTATGTGAGGGGGGAACGTGACAGAGAGAGGGAGGCAGGGAGCACTGCAACTGATGAGGATGCACTCCAACATCATTATCGTCATTATCCTGATCATAATCATTATCAAGGAAGGCTCTGAAGTTAGGCACAGGTCCTGCGGTCAGTGCGGATCAGACTGCACTCCTCATTCCCCTCTATCCCTCCATCTCTCTATCAACTCCCTTCATCTCCTCATCCCTCCATCACATCCCTTCATCTCCACCCTCTCTCCTCATCCCCCATCTCTCTATCACATCCCTTCATCTCCACATCCCTCCATCTCTCCCTCCACATCCCTCCATTCTCTCTCTCCACATCCCTCCATCTCTCCCTCCACATCCCTCCATCTCCTCTCTCCACATCCCTACATCTATCTGTCTATGTCCACCACCTCTCATCTCACACTCATTTTTGACATATTACCAATCCCTCCACAGGCATTAGTTTTGCAGATCTCTCCATCTGTCATCTTCAGATGGTCTCCACTCCATCCCAGGTATCTCTCCTCTATCTCTTACTTCAAAGTCACCCAGTTGGCCGCGAGCCATGTTACACTGATGGGATGTGCACTATGAACACCTTCACCGACACACACACACACCAGTTAGCCTGTTAGTTTTAATCGGAGTGGGGTCTGGTGTCTCTGCGGTTCTTTCGTTACTCTCTCTCTCCCTGGGAATGGGGGGTGAGAGGGGAGGGGGAGGGGGGGGGGAACGAGAGGCTCAATAAGTTAAGTGGGCTGTAATAATGCTCTTGGAGCAGCCCGACGCCTGACAGCCGCTTTGGCACCCCACGTGCCCTGGGCAACCGTCCCCTTGGAAACGGTCCCTCCTGGCAACCGAACCGCCCCAACCCCCCTTCCTTAAGAGTGTGGTCTGGAGCAACAAGCTTGGAGGACAGAGGACACAGAACATGGATACTTGGATGAGGTCGGTGTGGGAGTGAATGTGAGAGTGGGATAGAGGATGTGTGTGTGTGAGTGAGTGTGAGCGCGTGTGTGAGAGCGAGCGTGTGTGAGCGAGTGCGTGTGAATGTGAGAGTGTGTGTTGTGAGTGTACCTGGTGGAAGATGAGTGCCTGGCTGATGTAGCCCCAGTGTGTGTGTGTGAGCGTGTGTGTGTGTGTACCTGGTGGAAGATGAGCGCCTGGCTGATGTAGCCCCAGTGTGTGTGTGTGAGCGTGTGTGTGTGTGTACCTGGTGGAAGATGAGTGCCTGGCTGATGTAGCCCCAGTGTGTGTGTGTGAGCGTGTGTGTGTGTGTACCTGTGGAAGATGAGCGCCTGGCTGATGTAGCCCCAGCTGCTGGTGGGACTGAGGTAGTGGATGAGCAGGAGGAGCAGCAGCATGAAGGCGATGCTGGCCGAGGCGTAGATGGCGTTGATCAGGAACATCATGATGGCACAGCCTACGATGCCCAGCACGCACGTTATGCCAGGTGAAGTAGCGGAACGTCGGCCTGGGGGGAGATGGTGGGGGGGTGGAAACAGAGGGAGGGGGAAGAGGTGTGGAGAAAGGGAGGGAGGATGGAGGAAGAGTGGAGGGATGAAGAGGGAGAGAGAGAGAGTTGTGATTTTTCCATGCACACGTTTGAGGAAGTTGCAGAAAGAAGGGATTGTTGTGTCTGTGGGGTAATCCTGTGTGTTTATGAAGATGTAGATGAGAGAGAGAGAGGGGCAGGGGGGGGGGGGGTTAGGCTATTGATTTGCATACACACGCCTGAATATATTCCTGCATGTAACTATAACTTACAGAATACACACACCTGAGAAGAGGACAGATTCATTTCCATGTGTCAAACACACACACATCCCTCTAGGGGCACTTTCCTAGCAACAGAACGTACAGCTCTATCGAAGCATGCTAAACAAGTAAAGGTGAGCTGGAGGTTCAGGTAATTAATCCTAAAGCCCACACACAAACACACAGCATGCAGATTACGAAGTTCCTCTATGGAAAGGTGTTTAGTTCAGTGTGTGTGTGTGTGTGTGTGGGTGATTAAGAAAGGGCCTTAACAAAAGTTAATGTTAGTTTGTGATGCTGTCTCCTAATGTATTTGTGGGTGTGTACTGTACACCTCACGTCTAAGTGTGTGTGAGTGTGTGTGTGTGCGTCATGCCTGAGCTCCCTGGGGTAGAGCGGAGGACTAGAAGAGGGTCATCGATCACCAAGCGACCCCAATCTCAAGCGGCGAGGGCGTCGGGAGATAAACAGCCATTAAAGGCCGAGCCGGGCAACTCTAATTACCCTCCAAATGACTGACTCCATCAACGAGCACCCGGTCCAGCTGGGAGCGCTAGGGAAGCGCCAGGGAAGCGCTAGGGAAGCGCTAGGGAAGCGCTAGGGAAGCGCTAGGGAAGCGCTAGGGAAGCGCTAGGGAAGCGCTAGGGAAGCGCTAGGCTACGCTAGCAGACTTCCCCTCATTCAGTCTCATTAGCGAGGACTAGGCGAAACGCTAATGCTACGTAGCAGCCCCGGCTACCTTGTGAGGGGAGGGTAAGGGAGATCTGAAGGGAGAACAAGAGCGTGGAGTGAAGCTGGTGGGAGGTTGAAAGTGTAATTCCGTCCCTGTAGGAGGGAAAGATGATTCTGCCTGCTGTGGGCTTCTCCTCCCTTTATTTTGCCATTGTTTAAATCACTCACAGTGTTCTTGCCCCCCCCCCACCTACTGTATTTCAATCTCCCTCCCTCCCTCCTTCCTTACTTACCTCCCTCCTTCCTTACCTACCTCCCTCCCCGCCCTCCCTCCATCTCTTCCTCTCTCTCCCTGCTTGAGAGGATGTGTAATTATGGTAAAAGCTCTCATCTCCAGCGCAGCCTCTCTCCATCTCTCTATCTATCTCTCCCCATCTCTCTCTCTCTCCCCCCATCTCTCTCTCCCTCCCTCTCTCTCTCTCTCTCCCCCCCCCATCTCTCTCTCTCTCTCTCCCTCCCTCTCTCTCTCTCTCTCCCCCCCACCACCTCTCTTCCCTTCCCTCCTTTTGTCTCGGTATTCTGTCCCTTTCTCCTGTGTCTAGCCTCCTTCCCTCACTCTCACTTTTTCTGTGTTCTTGTACGCCCCCCCCCCGGTTTCCAAATGACTGATGTCACTCTGCTGAGATCAGCGAAAACAAGAAATGGTCACCCGTCAAGTAGTGGTAGGGAGGGAGAGAGGGAGAGAGAGACAAAACAGGGAGAGTGAGTGTGAGAGAGCCAGCCAACAGCATCATTATTAAAGGGGACAGAAACACAGATCCAATGGCCATCACCTTAAAACACCCTCGATGAACGAGCCCCCCCCCACACACACACACAAGTGTGTGTGGGGGGGGGGAAGCACTAACCAAGCTGCCAGATATGCAGTCATCGTCCATAAGTAAAAAGTCAGTAAGTTCTCAATCAGACGTTATGTCACATAGAATGAGGAAGCAACAATATTTCACAGAGACTGGACCAACGCCCTTCTAAACACACACACACACACCTATACAGTTATTTTCTGTCTATATGGCGTAGGCCCTGAGAGTCTTAAGTATGATGGTGCAATTTTAGGCCAACACATACACTACATACAGTAGAAGACCTCTGGGCATCAACATGCTATGAGGCCAGAGAGACTGCAGGCTCAAGTGATGGACAAACATTATCATGTGGCCAGCTGTCAGCTTTCTAAATACGTGTCTGAGTGGGGCGTGCGTGTGTATGTGTGTGTTGTCAAGCTGCTCAGCCCTGTCCCAGTGTTTGTGCACTGTGCCATCAGCAGCAGAACCATAGGCTGCCCCAAAGGAACGTTCTGGAAAACTGGAGCCATTTACTGATAGAGTTGCAGCCAACAGAGCCTCGCACACACATACACACGATAAAAACGGAATCTAAACCCGTACGCACACACTATCCCTTCCACACACACAAACACACACTATAAAATCAGAATACACACCTGTACACACACAGTATCCCTTCCACACACATTAGCACGCATGCACACACACACACACACTATTAACAAGCAGACAGCTCTACAGCAACATCATAATTTAGCAGTCGCCTATCCTTGCTGTGTCGGCCCCCGCGTCTGCCCTCCCGTCTGCCCTCCCCCCCTCCCCCGCACCCCTTTCTACCCCACACCCCTCCCTCCCTCTCTGCCCCAACCCCCCCACCCCCCCATTCCCCCCCTCCCTCTCTGCCCCACAACCCCCAC
>NC_085028.1:16005033-16007533 GCF_963692335.1 Osmerus eperlanus
AACACACACCACACACACACTAACCCTTAGTTAAAAGCATTCCAGTGCTGCTCCAGCTTTACACGCTTCAGGAGAACCCAGCCTGACGCTACAGGAGAACCCAGCCTGACGCTACAGGAGAACCCAGCCTGACGCTACAGGAGAACCCAGCCTGACGCTACAGGAGAACCCAGCCTGACGCTACAGGAGAACCCAGCCTGACGCTACAGGAGAACCCAGCCTGACTCTACAGGAGAACCCAGCCTGACGCTACAGGAGAACCCAGCCTGACGCTACAGGAGAACCCAGTGTGTGTCCAGCGCTCACCGAACAGGTCGTCCCCGTGCGAGAGCGTACAGGATGCGGGACGCCCCGATCAGGTTGCTCATGGCGGCAGAGAGAGTGGAGGAGTAGACCCCGATGGTGACGAAAGGGTGCCATACGTTGATGTCCCTCAGGAAGCTGTAGTCCCTCTGGAGCAGGATGCTGGAGGGGGGGGTGGGAGAGGAGAGGAGGAGAGGGAAGAGGAGAGAGAAGAGGAGAGAGGAGGAGAGAGAAGAGGAGAGAGGAGGAGAGAGAAGAGGAGAGAGGAGGGGACGGAAGAGGAGGAGAGGGAAGAGGAGAGAGGAGGAGAGAGAAGAGGGAGAGAGGAGGGGGACGGAAGAGGAGAGAGGAGGAGAGGGAAGAGGAGAGAGGAGGGGACGGAAGAGGAGAGAGGAGGAGAGAGGAGGGGACGGAAGAGGAGAGAGGAGGAGAGAGAAGAGGAGAGAGGAGGAGAGGGAAGAGGAGAGAGGAGGGGACGGAAGAGGAGAGAGGAGGAGAGAGAAGAGGAGAGAGGAGGAGAGAGAAGAGGAGAGAGGAGGGGGACGGAAGAGGAGGAGAGGGAAGAGGAGAGAGGAGGAGAGAGAAGAGGAGAGAGGAGGGGACGGAAGAGGAGAGAGGAGGAGAGGGAAGAGGAGAGAGGAGGGGACGGAAGAGGAGAGAGGAGGAGAGAGAAGAGGAGAGAGGAGGAGAGGGAAGAGGAGAGAGGAGGGGACGGAAGAGGAGAGAGGAGGAGAGAGGAGGGGACGGAAGAGGAGAGAGGAGGAGAGAGAAGAGGAGAGAGGAGGGGAGGGAAGAGGAGAGAGGAGGAGAGAGAAGAGGAGAGAGGAGGGGACGGAAGAGGAGAGAGGAGGAGAGAGAAGAGGAGAGAGGAGGAGAGAGAAGAGGAGAGAGGAGGGGACGGAAGAGGAGAGAGGAGGAGAGAGAAGAGGAGAGAGGAGGGGAGGGAAGAGGAGAGAGGAGGAGAGAGAAGAGGAGAGAGGAGGAGAGAGAAGAGGAGAGAGGAGGGGACGGAAGAGGAGAGAGGAGGAGAGAGAAGAGGAGAGAGGAGGGGAGGGAAGAGGAGAGAGGAGGAGAGAGAAGAGGAGAGAGGAGGGGACGGAAGAGGAGGGGAGGGAAGAGGAGAGAAAGTTTATTGCTCCTGTTATCAAACACAGATTTTGCTGACACCCCAATGAAGTGTTGTGACTAAGAGAGCCACCTGTGGTTCAGAGCGAGGGAGATGGAGAGCCAGAACGAGTCGAAGAAATTACAAGTTGGCCTCGACAAGACACAGCAACACAATGCGCAGCATGCTTGGCTGTGTGTCTGTACGTGAAACCCACAGTGACGATTGTACCTAAAGGGTACCTAATGGGTGCTCGATCGAATGACCGACAAAAGAAACAGTTTTACATTTTTCAAACCAGACAGGAGAGTACGTTTGACTCTCTTCCCCCCCCCCCCCCTCTCTCTCCCTCCCAGTCTCTCCATCCCTCCCTCTCTCTTTCTCTCTCTCATCATTAGGATGCTTGTCACGTTTACTTTCAGGTCCAGTGCTTTTTCTACTTATCATCATGGCTCTATTAAGTATTGTTCTCTCCGACCCAAGATCTGAACACACTATTATTTCCCACTGAGACCCGCATGCACACACCAACAACACAACACACACACACACACACCAACATGCACACACACAATAGGCTCTTGAGAGAAGTTAGCATCCACACGAAAATTAGGAAATGCCAAATTACATTGTTTATTTGACGAGTGTTGCCGTTATGAGTGGGCTGCTGCAGTTAAAAGTTTATGAACCAAAGCTTTACCATGAGTCTCTGACATATTCATAATGCTCTCCCACTGATCCCCCATCAAAGGCAGGCACACGTGATATATATATACATACGAGCGTGTGAGTCTGTATGTGAGTGAGGGGCGGTCTGTGTGTGTGTGTGTGGGGAGGTCTGTATGTGAGTGAGGGGCGGTCTGTGTGTGTGGGGCGGTCTGTGTGTGTGGGGGCGGTCTGTGTGTGTGGGGGCGGTCTGTGTGTGTGTGTGTGGGGCGCTCTGTGTGTGTGTGTGGGGCGCTCTGTGTGTATGGGGGCGGTCTCTGTGTGTGTGGGGCGGTCTGTGTGTGTGTGGGGGAGGTCTGTGTGTGGGGCGGTCTGTGTGTGTGTGTGGGGAGGTCTGTGTGTGTGTGTGGGGCGGTCGGTGTGAGT
>NC_085028.1:16010033-16038705 GCF_963692335.1 Osmerus eperlanus
TAGCAGGGGAGGATTAGCACACAGGTCACTGAGGGACAACACACAGAAGAGCATGGAGACTCACACACTGAACAGTCATTCAACCAGATACATGCACACACACTCCACAGTCAGTCATCCAGGGCACTCATCCCTCCACACACACACACACACACACACAGTGGAATGTACACTTAGGAATAGGGAAGGACTTTGGTGACGCGTTGGCAACAGGCAATCTGTCACGACAGGCAACCCTGTCACAGAGATAATAGACTCCTTATCTGGGGACTGGCCCTTCATCCCCCATATCATCATCATCATCATCCTCCTCCTCCTCCATGTCCTGAGGATGCCATCTTCCACACATACACAGGACTGCAACTGTAACCTTTTCATGAAGTCAGAGTCGCCGCCCGGCAAAGCAGTCACACAACCGTTCTGTATCTTCCTGAAATACACTTTAAGTGCCCACTAAATACACTGCCAATTTGGGTAGCACTTTGTCACGGGCATAGATAAAATCGACAATTTCATATATATATATATATATATATTTTTTTTTTTTTTTTAAGGAAAAATACTTGGGATTAAACAGAGCATTCTTACCTCAGCCAAAATAGACAGTTCCTTCTGCTGTCAGGGTCAGTGACTGCCATCTGCTGGCTGTTTCACGCAACTACACATTATGACCGGTACATGCTTACTTACAGTACACAGGCTTCCGACATGGGCATCAATCACTCAAATGTTCATGTTTGATTCTGGAGGAGAAGTCACCAACATTCAAATCGATTGAATCACAGAGAGGCATTTGTGACTGATGGTTTTAATACTAAGCTTCATATTTTAATCCACTTAATCCGTTTAGTTGGGTTGCGTATGAACACATAACAGGGAGGGGGGGGGGGACATTATTACTTGCTGATGAATAAAATTTTTTGAATGAGCCAAGCCTAGTTCAGGCATGGCTCTTAGGCAACGTGCCTCATTCAGCTCATTAACTACACCTGTGTCAGCCTGCTACAAGCCCATTGGCCCACGTCTGATAAGGCGGCATTATACCACACAGACACTCCTGGTTGTTGTATTACTGTTCCTCTGCCACCCTCCACCATCTCCCCTGTGTTGTCTGTGTGTTACTGTCCATCAGGGAGGATTATTTCTCTATTTGCTCCCTGCCTCATATTCTATGCATGTTAGAGGCAGGGGAGGTGGCAAGGGCGGGTGCCCTGGCCAACACTCCGCTCGGTGCCATTGGCTGAGATAGGCCCCGCCCCCTCCCCACCCCCTCCTCCCAAACCCAGCGACCTAATCAATAGCACTTGCATATTCACGTTCCCCTAGATACATCCACTCCCTCCACATCAAACCACCTATTTCCATGTCTATGGTTATCGATTCATGCTCTAATCCAATCCCGTGACTGCCTTGACTGAACTACACCACACCTCTAGACCAAACTTCTGGCAGCAACCAGGGTAGAACATGCCAGCAACAATCATCTTTACTCCCACAATATGCTTCCTCTTCTGACATGATTAGTGATTAAGAGTCTCCCAGCATGCGCAACCCGCCCTCTCCAGAGGATTCAGAACGCGGCGGCCCGTCTGGTCTTCAATCTACACAACACAACATGATGAAATAAGGAACTGTCCTTGATTGGCATCACTTCCATTGAGTAAAAATGGATCCCGTCCATAAAAAGGGATCAGAGTACATTATAATCACTGTACTGACATTCACAAACCACTTCTTCTGAGTGACTTTCTCTGCCTGGAATAAAAGAGGAACACAGGATTTTCCCAGACACAAATGGAGAACTTACCAAAAACCACACCTTCAAAAATTTCACACACTTCAAATTTCTGTTTCGTTTTGGAGTCACATGATTACTCTTCCTTTTCTTCCTCCCTCACATTCTAGCCTGGTATCTTAGTCCCTCTTTTCCTCGAAACTCCACCCCATTGTGTTACCAATCTGTCACATGATTTCCAAGCAACTGTATACTGTAAATTCTCAGAGACATACACACTCACTCACACGCACACACACAAACCTTCCTTATCATCTGCATCGTAAATGTTTCAAAACAGTGCAACAATATAAATCAATGAACAGTTTATTAACCCGTTCTTAGCCACACACACACACCCGTCACATGAAAGGAGCCTCTCTGGCTTCTGGAGGGGTCATGTGAGGAGCTTACAGTGTTAGTCTGCATGGTAGAAGGAAGCTCAGCTCAGCCTGTAGCTGTAACCAGGAAGGTTGTCTGTTGTGTTGTGGCTACAAGAGACAGTTGAGAGGCTACAGAGACACAGAGAGACAGAGAGAGTGAGGGAAAGGATACTGAGATGGGATAACTGATGGCAGTATTGATTTCCAATGCTCCTTTATGGGCCTTTTATGTCAGTTTAGCACTTTGGCAACACTTGGTTTAGTGCCACATCAATACTGAACACTGCCACAGAGCTAAACCCCCTCAGAGGGTGGAACAGGGTAGAGGACAGAGAAGTACAAGTATGTACATGCCTAGGAGTTAGGAGTTTTGTTTGTGTGTGTGTGTGTATCTGTATGTCCATGTGTGTGCGTGTGAGTATGTGTGTGAATATATGTGCCTGTAAGGGCATGTGTATATGTGTGTGTGCACGTGTATATGTGTGTGTGTGTGGGCGTGTGTGTGCATGTCTGACTGGTCACATGAGCAGGCTACCAGCAGACACAGCAGGTTGTAGATGATGAAGGTGAAGATGAGTGTGTGTGTGCGTGTGTGTGCATGTCTGACTGGTCACATGAGCAGGCTACCAGCAGACACAGCAGGTTGTAGATGATGAAGGTGAAGATGAGTGTGTGTGTGCGTGTGTGTGCATGTCTGACTGGTCACATGAGCAGGCTACCAGCAGACACAGCAGGTTGTAGATGATGAAGGTGAAGATGAGTGTGTGTGTGTGCGTGTGTGTGCATGTCTGACCGGTCACATGAGCAGGCTACCAGCAGACACAGCAGGTTGTAGATGATGAAGGTGAAGATGACGGCAGTGATGGTGCCTCTAGGGATGGACGAGCTGGGGCTCTTCAGGTCACCTGACACACACACACACACACACACAGGTTTACACACACACATACAACACTGGTTTACACACACACACACACACACACACACACACACACACACAACACTGGTTTACACACACACACACAATACTGGTTTACACACACACACACATTGGTTTACACACACACATACAACACTGGTTTACACACACACACACACAAACAACATTGGTTTACACCCACACACACACATACACCACTGGTTTACACCCACACACATATATACTCTTCCTGATCCCTCAACATCCTTCCACTTCCCAATAAATCTACAGTTGAAAAGAATCTGGAGAGCCCATCATGGTGTCCAGACAGTCCTACGGCCTGATGCTCACCAGACAGTCCTACGGCCTGATGCTGACCAGACAGTCCTACGGCCTGATGCTCACCAGACAGTCCTACGGCCTGATGCTCACCAGACAGTCCTACGGCCTGATGCTGACCAGACAGTCCTACGGCCTGATGCTGACCAGACAGTCCTACGGCCTGATGCTCACCAGACAGTCCTACGGCCTGATGCTCACCAGACAGTCCTACGGCCTGATGCTGACCAGACAGTCCTACGGCCTGATGCTGACCAGACAGTCCTACGGCCTGATGCTCACCAGACAGTCCTACGGCCTGATGCTCACCAGACAGTCCTACGGCCTGATGCTCACCAGACAGTCCTACGGCCTGATGCTCACCAGACAGTCCTACGGCCTGATGCTCACCAGACAGTCCTACGGCCTGATGCTGACCAGACAGTCCTACGGCCTGATGCTCACCAGACAGTCCTTCGGCCCTGATGCTGACCAGACAGTCCTACGGCCTGATGCTCACCAGACAGTCCTACGGCCTGATGCTCACCAGACAGTCCTACGGCCTGATGCTCACCAGACAGTCCTACGGCCTGATGCTCACCAGACAGTCCTACGGCCTGATGCTGACCAGACAGTCCTACGGCCTGATGCTGACCAGACAGTCCTACGGCCTGATGCTCACCAGACAGTCCTACGGCCTGATGCTGACCAGACAGTCCTACGGCCTGATGCTGACCAGACAGTCCTACGGCCTGATGCTCACCAGACATGTTGGAGCCTGCCATGATGCCGGTGCAGCCGTTAAACATCACCGCAAACACGGTGGCGAAGCTCATCATTGTTCCCGTGGTGTAGTCCACCGCATAGTCCGCTAAGAAAAAGACACACGTTTATACTGTAAATTCTGGTATATTTCAATTACAGTCTTTTGTATTGAAGGTAAACATAGTTAGCTGCTTACTCAACAAAATATGATCCAATCAAAGATCTTTCCACTTTAATTAGACATACAAAATATACCAGAAATGGTTTGTGCATAAAATGTGTACATGTTGAAAGGGAACTTCAGTGAGAAGCTGACTGTGACTGAATGTGTGTATTTTGACAAATGTGGGGTCTATAAAGACTGTGTGTGAGGGGGGGAGGACTTATAGTGATTAGCAGGTTAATCATGTGGTTGATTTCCACAGCGCTGTATAAACCCCTCAGGGCTCTGCCATGCTCACTCACAGCAGCCTAAGTATATACACCTACTCTAATTACAACAAAATAATCAATTACACTCTTTGTCACTGCCAGCAAAACCTGGCAAACATTTAGCCAACAAGGGAACGCTGTGTGTGTGTGTGTGTGTGTGTGTGTGTGTGTGTGTGCTAACAAACCTAAAATATTACACAGACATCAATTGTGCGTCACACTAACCAAGCATTGGTGATTTGACGTACCAGTGTCTAAATTGACCAAAAACGACAGAAACAGTTAAACTGCTCTCAGACACATAGCTCCCACTCCCGCCCACTCTCCCGCCCCCAGCCTTACGTCCGAGGTTTCCCAGCAGCGTGTCCAGTTTGAAGCCGGTGAAGTTGGCGGTGGCGGGGGGAGCGGGGCCCGAACCGTTGACGAAGGGCGGCGCGGGGCCGGGCAGGGTCACGGTGAGCGGGCGCACGGCGAAGAAGCTCACGAAGACGGTGCCCAGCACCAGCATGACGGCCAGGAAGATGAGGAAGGTGGCCTTGGCGTAGATGTGGGCGCCCACCAGACACACCACCAGACACACCAACAGCACGCCCGTGCCATACAGCAGCAGCCACCAGTACCCGGTGGGCAGCACCTGGTGGATGTCCGGAACACTGGTTCCGTCTGCAGGGGGAGAGGTAGGGGGAGTGGGTACACGAGAGGGCGAAGTGGTGGGGTCATGGGGGAGGGTGTGGTGAAAGGGGGAGGAGTCAGTGAGAGAGGGCGGGAATGAAGGGAAAGAGAGATGGAATTGTTGAGAGGGGAGAGAAGGGCAGAGATGGTGAAAGAATGAGGACTGGTTGCCAAGAGTAAGAGAGTGAAACAGCCTAAGGATGCTGGCAGAGTAAAACATTCAAACACATGACTTGATCACACACACACACTCACAAAAAAAAAAAAATGTTCTAGTAAAATACAATAAAAAGGAAATGTCATTCAGAAAAAAGTATAACAAATAGCAAGCAAACGCCAACCGATATATAGCTTGTGGTATAACTCCATGACGACAAGATATGAGATCTGGTACCTTCGGGGATGCCAAAGGTGGCAACAATAGCTTCCACCAACCCCAGGACAAAGAGGGCACTGCCACATACGTTAGCCAGGAAGAACATGATGCCGATGCTACCACCAAACTCCGGCCCCAGCGCTCGGCTGATCATGTCTGGGAGGGGACGGTTAAGGCTCAGGGATACACTGGTGCCGTTTGTCATTTCCATTGTCATTTAGCAGACGCTCTTATCCAGAGCGACTTACAGTAAGTACAGGGACATTCTCCCCGAGGCAAGTAGGGTGAAGTGCCTTGCCCAAGGACACAACGTCATTTTGCACGGCCGGGAATCGAACCAACAACCTTCTGATTAATAGCCCGACTCCCTAACCGCTCAGCCATCTGACTGATTTCAGCTGGCATGAATTGTGTGTGTGTGTTGGTTGTGTGTGTTCGTGTGTGTGTTTGTGGGGAGAAGGGAGGGGGGGTAGACACACATTCCCATCCTACTGGACACAGTTAACCCTTTTTACACAAACTCTTCTACACAATGGCAGTGTCTAAGAGTGTCTGAGGAACAATACCTAATGTCTCTTTCTGTATCACACACACACACATCTGCTGACAAATCCTATTCTTGCATGAGGAAATGCAGAAACACAATGACAAGTGTTTGTGTTTGAGGAATGAGGATACAACATAGTTGTTATTCCTCCATTCACTTATCATACATGCACATCTGTGCATGGATCACCTGTTGCCAGGTAAACCACCCTGACACCTAAGGGTCTGGCACCGTATTTGTTCCACGCTGGCCAACCAGCATGCTCTGACACTGGTCCAGCTACAACCAGTTTGGTTTTCCAGGCGGTCACCAGTACAGCTGGCTGACAGTCAGGTGGCTGAGTGGTTAGGGAATCGGCTATTAATCAGAAGGTTGCCGGCTCGATTCCCGGCCGTTACGTTGTGCAGTTCACCCTACTTGCCTTGGGGGAATGTCCCTGTACTTACTGTAAGTCGCTCTGGATAAGAGCGTCTGCTAAATGACTAAATGTAAATGTACAGCTACCTCAATTCAAATATCGAGCATTATAGACTGTCATCATGTGCAGTTGGGTGTGTCATGGGTTTGCATCATCAAGTAAGTGTGTGTGTGTGTGCAAGGATACAGTAGGCTCCACCAGCATCAAGAGCCCCATTGGTTGAGATAGCACAGACAGACAGGACAGTCATGCTGATGATGAAGTAAGCCACCAGGAACATGGCTATGGTCTGATACAGGCCACACTGCCCCACCACAAACCCTGGGGATAGAGGAGGAAACATCACACACCAAGCAGACTGGTTGGTTAAACAGCTGAAACTACAAAAGGCTAAATTATTTCTAAAAGGGGAAAAGTAGGTTTGGTGGTGACCAAACACAAATAAACAACAGGGTGCCAGTTTTTTTTTTGAGGAACAGTTTGCTAGTAGTACCCTTGGACAGGCATGCTGATATGCATTCTCATCGGGTAGGGAGTGGGAACCTATAGCCTACTGTTGTTTTTCAACACAGACACGATCATTTCAATGAAAACAATTATGATTAATTTGTACCCCCATGCAATCAGATAACATGTCCTTGTTTAATGATGGTTATGAGCATCCAGTTCACTCTACAGCTAATTCACCCGTGTTAAAGGTAAGCAAATTCAAAATATTGTTACTGTTGTTTACGTGTCCTCCACAACTCGGCCTCTCTCTTAGCTTAATAATAATCCTAATAATCCTAATAATAATTTATAATATTAACAGGTCAACTCATGCAGGGGTCTGTAGCCTATGTGTAGTAGATATATCTGAAATAGTAATGTCACTGAGTGTGTGTGTGTTCCTAGAGAAGGTCAGCTAGTGTAGCTGCACCTCAGCAGACATCTCACGAGACGGCCCGGGAAAATGAGAGTAGGGTGGCTAACTACACACGAGGCAAGCACGGATAATACACAATCAGGCAGCCACTTACCGTTAAAACACCCTCAAAGAACATCAGTTAACAAAAGCTGAAGAAAACAAAATAAATTTGAGATGGTGTTTGATACTTTTGTTTGTTATTTATATATATTTTGGCTACTTGACTCCTGTTATCGATATCATCATCAGCATAGTTATCTGACCTCGAGACCCGCATCATGTGAACACGATTAATAGCTCGAGACCCGAGTTATGACGCGGAAAAGGGAGACCTTTCTTTCAATGAAAATATGAGACTTTACAATAAGACTCAAGCGCTTATCTTAATCTTTCATGATCTTTTTCCAGGCAATATTTTATCCAAATGTGTCACCATTAGTGATATCTTTGGCTGTTTTACTTGCCTTTTCGCAAATAATTGAACTAAAATAGATACACCTTTAAGATAGTGGGTCTTCCAAATCAAGGGACTTTCCATTTAGCAACCAGTTTCATTGTCATGACTTAAGACCTTAATCATGCAGTATGAACAGGTAGGCACATCAATCTTTTCTATTTGACAGGTGAAGGGGAGGGCATGAAATGCAGTTTGAGAACATTAACCGTTACAATAAATGTTACGTCAATGTTACATTTTAGCTGGTTTAAGTGTGAGGCTAAACGGTTAACACCTATTGATCATGTCAACTAAATTAGGCCTAGGCATACTAGTCAACTAGTTTTATGAGTGGATAGCCTACTTGGACTCGTCTAATAGAAATGTGTAACTAATCTATTTCCTGCCTGTATTATAGTTGAATGTCGACAATAGTAAGGCCTATATCGCCTACTTACCAATTCTTAGAAAGACCACCACACTGAACATAGACAGTAAGGTGGGTATCACCACGCCGAAAAACGTGGAAAGCTTTTGGGCTTGCCCATGGTGTGCCGACTTCCGTTTGGAGACGGCCGGCGATTTTTCCACCGCCTCCCCGGCCGGACTCGCCTGATGTTCCCCCGACTCATTGACACTTGTGGAAAGGCGATAGTGTAGGAGAGGAGTCCGCTCCGACATTTCGAAGCAGTTTTCGGACCAGTGGTGAGCAGCCTAAACTTTAACGCGAACAGTCAAAAAGACAGTACTCTCGGCCGAATCGCGTTGAGACTTCACTTCCAAACATTAAAGAAAACATCAATGCGCTTGACTCTAGTAACGCAAATATTCTTATTATGTACAAAAGTTTCGATATTTTGTATCGCGCCAAAGAATAGGCTACCGAAAGTGGTTCAATCAGTTCAGAAACAGCTTAGCTTACCTCTATTGCACATTAATGTGGCATTCCACAACAGCCGAGCGCTGTCGTACGTTTACTACTCTAGTTATAAGCTATTGGAAAGAACTGATTGCCACAAACGCCCGTCAAAATCATTTCATTTCGCTTTGCTATTGCAATAACTCGTCGTTTACTGCGTTGCAACCTGTGGATTCATCATGTGACGCTCTGGTTTTCAATTCTGTTGTTTTGCATTCGATCATATGATCCAGCTGGCTCGACCAATCAGCTCGAGGCATTCCTCCAGTAGCGTTGACAGCGGTTCGTTCTGCTTGTCAGAGAAGAATCTTGAAGCTCAGCTTTGCCTACTAGGCTATTTGTTTTAAAGTGTAAATGTACGTATTTTTTCTGACCTCTATTCATGAATTATTATAATACAATTATTATCATTATAAAAAAAATAGATAGACTAGATTAAATAGATTTAACAGATATTAATTAAAAGCAGTAAGCTAATGCATAATATATGAAACCAGTAGCTAGAATGACGAGAGAAGAAAAGGAGATGAGGTTTGTCTTCAATATAATTCTGGATTGAAAGCAGACCATGTTGACATAACTAGGGGTGGTAAATCGATGCTTCAAAATGTAGGCCTAAAGATGAGTCAACTGAAACCTTCCATTTGGAAAGTCCCGAAAGGATCCCCAAAGTTTAGTTCCTTTTTAAACCATGGTTGTTTGACCAAGAACAGAGATCAGAAATCCCAAGGGTGAAAATAATTTCCCCTTTGCTTTTCAAAGTCTATTTCCTTGCTTTTCAAAGAATATTTAAATCTCAAACGTCTGTTCCATTTTTAAACAGGTATCGCTGAACAGCTCCAGTTTTACAGTCACCAGCAGGGGGCGCTGTTGTCCACACAGCTCAAATAGTACAGAGTGCTAGTAGGAAAGCGGCGCCCACACAAAGATCCTCAAAGATGTTCAGTGTGTGGTGTCTGCACAGTTGCACAGTTGCACAGATCTCTGGACAGGCACTCTAGCTTGCCCTGCAGCAGTCTGCCATAGAGCCGCAGGATCTGGCTGACACTCTGGGTCTCCTGGCTGAAACAGGCTGGCCGTGAGTCTCCTGTGTCTCCCTGTGGACAAAGAGTATATATATGTAGTCATTTAGCAGACGCTCTTATCCAGAGCGACTTACAGTAAGTACAGGGACATTCTCCCCAAGGTAAGTAGGGTGAAGTGCCTTGCCCAAGGACACAACGTCATTTTGCACAGCCGGGAATCGAACCAGCAACCTTCTGATTAATAGCCCAATTCCCTAACCGCTCAGCCATTTGACCTGTCTGTCTGAGAGAGAGAGAGAGAGAGAGAGAGAGACAGAGACAGAGAGAGAGAGAGAGAGAGAGAGAGAGAGAGAGAGAGAGAGAGAGAGAGAGAGAGGAGGAATGCGGAAAAGAGGGCACTACGATTCGTACGAAACATGTTGTCTACCCGGCCTTAGTCTCGACCCATGCGTGGTCCCGTGTAGTTCCCTCTGCTGCCCTGATATCACACAGACACACACACACAGACACACACACACACACACACGTAGAGAGAGGGACAGAGTGAAGCATTGCTCACCTGGATTCCCAGACCGTTCACTATATGCAGGTGATTTTTCACTCCATGCTCCAGTCCCTCTAGCAGAGATGATTGGCAGCTGCCTTGAGGGCTCTGTATCCAAACCTGATTCACGCTGTTGAGCAACACCTCCAGGGCCCATCTTACCTCTGCATGCTTTTGTTGGAGCTGGAGTTAGACACGACCGCACACCCATACGTTTACTGGGGATTTAGTGTGTGTTTGTGAATGATAACATTTACAGCTGAGTGAAATGCTTACAGATTTGTTTTCCCAGATTGCTTTGTGGATGAAGACGCATGGTACAGGGACGGGGGAGGGGAGCTGTTCAGACCCGCTACAGGATGCCTACATTCACAAGATCACAGACAAGATTACACACGCAAACACACCTTAGTTATGCAATTGTAGGACTGTCAGACTTGCTGGTAATAGACATGTGCTGTTATATATCCTGTGTGTGTGTGTGTGTGTGTGCACGCATATACACACACACCATTGCCACTTCCAGGTCTTTTACATTGTTCATGTTTCTTCTGGCACGTACATCGCACACAAAGTCAATTGGTCTGGTCTTGACATTGAGCACTTTGGTGCAAACCATGCAGATCAGCAGGAGCAGGCGTCCTAAGAGCACAGAGTGCAGGTGATTGACTAACAGACTGTAATTGATAACATCAAATAAATTCAAGAAACAGTGCTCCCAATTCTGGTCTGAACTCGCATGCTCATCTTACATTTAGTCGACGCTCTTATCCAGAGCGACTTACAGTTAGTACAGGGACATTCCCCCCGAAGCAAGTAGGGTGAAGTGCCTTGCCCAAGGACACAACATCATTTTGCACGGCCGGGAATCGAACTGGCAACCTTCAGATTACTAGCCTGACTCCCTCACCGCTCAGCCATCTGACTCTCATCTTGAGCAAGAGTTTGATTGAGAGTAGTCAGGGAGGAGGGCATGTCTTGGGAAAGGTTGTTGGGATGCTCTTTCACAGCATCTTCATAGGGAAAAATAAACACATTCTACTGGGAACAAATCTTACCCATAACCATTTATATTCTGCTACCAAGATGTCCCAGGACATTGTAAGTAGATTGTAAGGAAAAATGTAATCCTGATCATAATAAAGTAAAACATCAGTATTCAGCTTGTTGAAACAACGTCCACATTCTACTGCGTTGAACCGCATAGCACAGTTAATCGTCAATCATTAATTCAATTGAACCACCCCTGTGCTCCCCCTGTCTTTTTTTTAACGTTGTTTTTCTTCTTCTAGTAGTCATCATGAAACGAGGAAGGGACATTGCAGCCTTTTTTGCCCCAGTAAATAAAAAAGTGAGACAAACATATGAAGGTATTGAGAGAGCTGAGGAGCTGAAGAGGGAGAGCCAGAGCCGTTTGTATGATTGTAATGTAAAGCAAAATTAAAGTATTTAATGTTTAAATATCATTTGTTTCCGTTTTTTAAATGTGCCCTTCTGATTAAACACTCCCCCCCCCCCCCCCCCCCCCCCCCCAACAGTGCCGGTGTTGGTCCTAGCACATTCGTGGGAATAAATATGAATGTTCTTAACATTTTATTCTGGTAGTGCGCTAGGAGATTAGAATCAGCAGGATCACATCTATTTATATTATAAGGATCACGTGTTCACGTCAAATACTTGTATAGTAAATTGAATACTATTATCATAAACAACCTTCCTATATGACACAAGTTCTAATGTGTGTCGGTGCATTGCATTTGGATACCCACTGCTAATAGCCATAACCCACTCCTGTGCGAATGACGTGCCGCCGGCAATTGATTTATTCTTCCACGTTGTACGGCTAAATCTTCCATTCTACCAAAATGAAGTACAGACAAGAAACGATCCTTAAAAAAGAGTACAACAATATTCCAAAAGGTGCACTTGTACATCTTGCTGCGTCCGTGCACATTTCAAAGTATAGTGCATTTTCAAATTCGCGTTACTCCCTGAACGGATGTTGCAATGTGTTGACATTACCTCATCTTCAAGATCAATACAAATAGACTTACCACAAGTGAATAATTGTCCAGCCTGTTCTACAGTATGGACCGACAAAGTTTAGTGTTAGACTACATCTCGACCTCCCGCCAATAGGTTACGGCCCTTTCCAGAAACACCTTTCCAGAAAAGTAAATTGCATGCTAAACTGGTTACCCTACTTTGGAAACAGTATTGCACAGTATCGGCGTCGGGGGGGGGGGGGGGGGGGGGGGGGGGGGGGGTCTGGTATTTCAGGTATCTGTATTTTGCTACTTTTAATTAACCGGTATCTGTATTTTGCTACTTTTAATTAACCCTACAAGTGACAAGAGTCTCCTTCTCCACCAACGCATTTTAGGTGCTGGTTCGGAGACAGTGCTTAATCTCGAACCACTTCTTTCACGGACACTACTGTGATGCATTATTTCACGGTGGTGCTGGTTCGGAGACAGTGCTTAATCTCGAACCAGTTCTTTCACGGACACTACTGTGATGCATTATTTCACGGTAATCAGATCCCTGGTGAGCTCCAAGTCTGCAACGAACTCACAACGCCCGCGTAAACGAACTCATGGGATGTTATTTAGTGACTTAGTGACTTAGTAGTCATTAACTACTAATTCAGTTATTCAACTAAATACTGTAGGAAGTTTTTTGCATGGTGATTTGAGTTATTGCAGCAGATGATTGATACAAATCTGTAACATTTATTCATTTAGCAGACCTTTATCCGAAGTCATAGTGCATATAGACCGTTAGTCGTCTAGGGTTTGCTTATGAATTTATTTTTTGAAAGATCAATGATTTGTTTGTAAAAAATATATATTTTTTGTATATATGTATGCCTTAGTTTGAGATATTTTCTTCAATGCAGTCTGGTACAGTATCACCTATCATGCTCATCTCTCTCTTTGGCTGGATGACAAGACAGCAGAAATATCAGATTGGCGCTGCATTTCTGCTCTGAGGTCGGTAAGAACCCTAAACGTCGGGCTATCTTACAAAAAGGACCTCGTTGAGTATTTGAGGAATTTTAAATTAAACTCAGTGTATCCATGAGTGGACAGTCTGTGACAGTCTTTAAATTTGTAATCCTCCAAATTGGGACAGTACGTTCTACAAAACTGTTTACCTAAATTAATTTGGAGTATTGGCAAAGTCAGTGGATTTTGTTTTGCCACAACCTGGTTTGTGCTGAGCTAACACATTGGTCTGCTATTGTACAACAGGCCTGGGGACAATAGGGCCCCCACAGACAATAGTATGGACACAGGAAGTGTAACCACGGCGATACAGCTGGAGGCCGATCTTTATATTCGTGTTGTGTTGTCATGAAAAGAAAAGACTTAATAATCCATGTATCCTAGAGAGGCTGTTGGGTTGCGTAGCATGGTAAATAGTGTCTGCTAGTTGGTAAATAGTGTCTGCTAGTGTTCTATCTCTGGATGTCTGTCTGAAAGGTTGTGTTAGTGGTTGAGCCCATCCCCATTCCACCCATTGCATTAATTGTGAATTCCCATTATCTGTGTGTGTGTGTGTGCGTGTGTGTGTGTGTGTGTGTGTGTGTGTGTGTGTGTGTTGTGTGTGTGTGTGAAGTGGGCTGGCTTCATTGGGCGCCTTTACGGGAATAAAATCACCATGGTAACGCCAAGCAACGAGCCCCTAATAAAAGGCTGTGTTCCTCTTTCCCTCCCTCCCTCGGTCTCTCTCTCTTCTCCGGCCGTCTCTGTCCTCGCTCCCTACCTGAAACACGCTCTTTTCTCTGTCGCTGACAAGACGGCAGACAGCTGAGGAAAATGAATGCGATGATAGACGGGTGCAGTCTGAGTCCAACCCGCTGTGTCCGCCATCTGTGGAGAGCAAAGTCCCACTTTAATCTTTCACAGAAGAATATCTTTGTGAATCACTACAGTGGGATACCTTCGTAACCTGCAGAAGAGTGTTTTTTTCTCCATCTAATCAAGGATATCTACTATTGAAGAGCAGACAGAGATCTCTCCCATTGAGTGTTTTTATCCGGAGGTTCTGAAGATTTGCTGTCTTTGTATTGGTTGTGGCCGGATCTGCAGGGTGTTGGGTGGACAAGGATCTGTCACTCCCAGCCAGGCATTACTTAATCAGGTCCAGCTCTGTGTGAGATGCATGATCTAGCAAAAGGATTGCAGAAGAGTGTTGGTTGTCAAGCACAGGTTGACTGTGACGCTGTCTAACGACTTGTTGCCAGCCATGTCGCTGCAACCTTCTCACCTTCAGGCTGGGCTCCACGAAGGAAGCAAAGATGAAGAGGAGGAACAGAAAGATGAGGGACAGGTAGATCGTCCCTCCATCTCACTTCTCTCCCTGTGCCCGTCCTGCAGACGTGACTATGATGTCGCCCTCCTCCTGCCCTGCTCCCACACCCTGTGTGGCCGCTGTTTAGGGGGGGAGGAGGAGGCAGGGGGGGGCCAGTCTCCTAGCGGTGCCCCTGGAGCTGGCTGTTTGGTCGGCCCGCGTGTGTGCGCTGTGCTGTGCCCATGTTGCCGCTACCCTGTGGAGCTGCCGTGTTGGGACTGGGCATCTGCTCTGTGTTGTCTGCCCCATGACCCCACCCTGAGCCCTGGATGGAGAACCAAGGAAAGGGGCACAGGAAAGGCCCCGCTACAGGAAGACAAGTCAGTGAGTAGTTGTAACAGTAATTTCTACAGGCATCTTTTAAGTAATAAAAGTCATAGGATAGATCTGGGTCATATTCTTAGTTTCGCTTTTGATATTTCCTAACCTTCTTTCATAACATTCTTTCATAACTCTTCTTGTGTCTTTACATGCACCCAGCTGGATGCGTTCTGCCTGGAGACAGGTGATGTCATAGCCCTGTGCTCTTCAGAGAGTATTGGTGGTATTTTTCTGTGTACAAATACAGATGTTGGAACTGGTGTACAAAATACAGTATCCTTACAGCACAGCCTTAAACATAATAATGATGCTGATGTAATCACTAAGTTTACTGTCTATAACTAATCATGGAACTTCCTAAACATATGTGTATTTGTGTACCATTACTTTGGTATGAATATAATGTAAAACAACGTCAAGAATAGAGGTCAAGTCAATGCAGTGCTTGTCTTTCTGTTTATCTCTGAGTCCTGCTGTCAGAACAGGAAGTGAAGTCAACACAGCATAAATACAGACACTCTTCTTTTCTCTCTCTTTTGACCCAGACTTCATAAAGGGCAGGTTTAGTTTCATGCTGTGTCTCTGTAGAATTAATCTCTACCGTTTCCACACATTCAGGTTCCTCCCCTTCACCACTAGATGGTACTATAGACTTACAAGAAGAGGACATGGAGCAATCTGTTGCAGGTCAGAGGTTGACCGTTCCAGCTGTTTAACACAAAAATGAATCTGCCGTACTCAACAAAAGAGGTTATCAAAATCTGTGCTGAAAAAGCGGTTAACCTTGAATCCTCTGCTCTCTCCCCAGGTCTCTCATTCATCCTGGACCCCTCTACGCTTCACTCCTCCCTCCGTCTGTCCAACTCCTCCCTCACTGTCACCTTCCAGGGATCAAGCCCCCCGCTGCTGCCCTCCCATCGCCCAGGCAACGGGGTTGGGGGGTCGCAGATGGAGCCGATCCTCCCGCAGGTTTGTGGCGACGTGATCATCTCTAGAGGGCAGTTCTACTGGGAGGTGGACGTGTGTAACAGCGCCCTCTATGGGATCGGTGAGGACAGGCATGCGATTTAATCATCCAACGTTCATCTCACCTTCATTTCACACGTGTAACCATGTGGTATTTGTAATGAGAAAATCGACCCAAAGCTCTCTGCGCAAACACTCCGGGACACATGAAAATCGAAACGATCATGAGTGCATGCAGGTTGTCCTACATAAAGTTCATTGACATCCCTCAATGCTGCTCCAAGACGCCACCCAGTGGCGAAGTTGGAAGTGGACCTAGAAATGTCCACCAGTACTCCTCGTCACAGTTTTACACAAAACTCATGGATTTACTTTTGGATGGAGGATAGGGGCCTTTCAGTTTCAACAGATCACACGCACTGGCAACTGAACAGAGGAGACTGGTGCTCTTGGCTGGTTCTCGAAAACTTTCATTAACACTCTTGGCTTCCAGGGCCTAACAGCTGCTGCCTGTATACAAAAGTCAAGTCTATTAATTCTGTTCAATCATAAACAACTTGTTGATTTGTATTAAATATGACAAGAATGTGCTGCTTTGTTAAGTGTATGAGGCCAAGAACTTGGTTTGTTTCACAAAAAATGTGAAACAAAACAAAACGTGTGGCTGTTTGAACTGGGGCTCCCTCCTGAACATATACCCAAGCTTGCCAGTAGATATCATGACCATTACGCTCTTTACTCTACAGGAGTGCAGTCCTTGGACAGCTCTCGCAGTTGGTGGATGGAGAGGCGGGGTATGTCCTTCTCCGCTGTGTACGACGGATGTCAGGAGCCTGTTCGTGCCGTGCCCCCCCAGATCAAAACCCTGGGCATATTCCTCAACATGGGTGGGGGCGTCCTTAGCTTCCACAACCCCCTGACCCAGGAGCACTTAGCCACCCTGCCCACCCGCTTTGGCCCCACCGGAGTGACTCCTGCTCTGGGATTGGGACAGGGCAGACTGAGGCTTCGGTGCGGCCTACCCCCACCACCTCATATCTTCCTCAGCCGGCACTCTGCCTACCGGGGCCCCTCTGGGGCCGGCGATGGACGCTGGCGTAGAGAAGTGGATTTCCAGTCGGTGAGGACCGTCATCCAGAAGTTTGAGGAGCTGGCAGTGTCGGATTCGGACTCTGGTCTGGTGTCGAGTTTTGGGTCTTCTTGTTCAACGCTGGCCTCCCTTCCAGAGCCTGGAGGACCAGGGACTGGCTTGAGTCTAAGCCCAGGATCAGCTCTCATCTCTAGGAAGGGAAGGTAACAGGAAGCAAGGGCAGAAGAAACTCTGGATCATGTGAGCCTCTGAAGCAGTTTTGAATTTAGCTTTTAGTGGGATTCTTCCCTGTCTCTTTCTTTCGCTTACACACACACACACACACACACACACACACACACACACACACAGACAACCCCACGCTCACACACACACACACAGACAACCCCATGTTCACACACACACACAACCCCACGCTCACACACACACACGCACACACACACAACCCCACGCTCACACAATCCCCTGGAAATGGGGTTTGATATGTGGATGACCGTTTGAAAGGCTAATTTCTCATCTCTAGAGACTCCCTGTGGCCCTGGCCCTTGTCATTAACCCTCTCCCCAGGACACTGGTCTTTCTCTCAGACCCAGAAGTCAGGGGGCGTGGCCAGCACCATCCCTGAGGGACGTTAGCAGGAGGTGGAGTCTCTCTCAGGAGTCTCTCTCATGGGGGTCAGGCCCATAGGAGGTGATGGTAAGACAGTAGGGGTCTTTCTGTTTGATTGAGAGTATGGGGGAAAGGGTGGCTGGAAGATGTGGTGGTCTACCACTAGAACACTGCCGGTGTTGGCTGAGGGCAGCAGGGAACAGTTGCTGCGTACGTTTATCCCACAGGGGTTCTGAATCCATCCAGCCTGTCCCCCTAGTCCACACAACCCCGAAAGAGTACAATTGAAACAGAGAATGAGAAAGGAAGAAAGGAAGGAAGGAAGGAAGGACAAGTCTACATGCATAGGGTACACACTGCAGGTGGAGAACTGGTTGAGGAAAAGAACGAGTTTTGAGCATTGTGTGCATTGGCCATGGCCATGTTGAATTGTAACATTTCTGATCATTTGAACTCATTGCAAATTCTAAATCGTTTTATCATATCTGCTCATGTCTGTTTTTTCCTTCTCTGCTTTTGGAAGGGGCCCTAAACTCATTTGGTCAGACCACCCAGGTTGCACACATCAGCTGTAAATGTCGTTGTAAAAAACATAAATCAATATGATTCACACGCAATAAGCAACGAGTTGTAGCGGTATTATTTTCTGTAACGGGGTGGATTGGGATAACAGGTGGATAGGCCTATCTTTGGGGTTGTCAAGCACAAGTGGTGTCGTGCCCCCAACTCAAATATGTTCTGGTTTGAGTTATTTGAATAGTTAAATCTATCTACGGCCACTCGGAAATCGTGTTGGTGAGAAAAGAAAGCGGTACGTTTCTATTTGCACCCCTGCTTGCTTTCAATTCATTTCTGCTGTGTCTGTAAATTGATTCCGTTCGTCCATTGCATGAATAAACATCAATTCCACAAGACTTGCATTTACATTCTAAGTGGGTATTCACGCGCCTTTCCGTTGCTATGAGTAACACACGAATTAGCCTTACAAGAGAACTGTCGTGTAGGCCTTGACCCCGTCTTGTTACCATCATTATCAGTATTAACATAACAGTAGCTATAAAGTCATCCTCCCTTTTCGTTTTGTTGTTCTGTCACTTGCTATTTAGAACCAAATCGTGGGCAGTAAAATGTCGTTCTTGCAGCGCATCCTGATTTTAATTGACCCCATAATGGATCAATTAGATAAGTATTTATGAGTAGCCTAGGCTACAGTAGCTATTATCGACCCATGCCAACTGAAATATTGGGCAATATTGGAATGTAACTGACTTCTTTGTTTGAGCATTTGCACGAATTAAGATGGAAATATTTGTTTTATAGTAGTCATCGGTTTCTGGGCCCTTGATAACACAATTTATCACAGTTTGGCTCGATAAAATGCACAGGGCTCCAAAGAACACATCACAACTGGAATATGTTTGAAAGTTTTATGAACTTGAGTTATTTTCAGATGCGATAACATCAAATATTTACTATTTTTATTGTGTTCCATTCAGGGCTTTGATTTTAGTTAGCCAATTTAAGGTCTAAAATATGAAGCTTGTCTATTCCATTGATTGGGCACCTTATAAATCTCAAATAGACACCATGGGACCACGCTATGAAATAGCATTTCTCTTTCTCTTCGCTCAGCTTTCTTGCCAGTAACAAAAGTTGGAACGATGTTATGGATGTTATATCCTGCATAAAGGAGTTGTAATCGCTCTGTGTACCATAGGCCTTGCTGTAACCTAACCAGTGATGGCGAACAGGTGGTGACGGAGGCGTTTGGTTCACATCTGCCAGGCCATCATGGAGTCCCCCACACCCCACCCCCCACCTCTCTCCTCTCCCGCTGGATATTCACGCCTCCCGTATAATGCAGGCAACAAACAGGATGTGGTCCCGAATGTGTGCCAGTCAGACGAGGAATGGGGGGGGTTGAGGTCCACAAATGAAACAACATGAGCTGCAGTTATGCATGTTGTCGAGGCTGCGTGGCCCACTCAGATACATTGAGATCATTAAATCTAATGGTGAATGAGATATCCTAAGCAGAGACTTGTAGGCCTATGCACATTTCGATTATGGCCTATTTGTTTAAACTTATAAACTATGTCTTGGTCTATTAAGTAGGCTAAATGTTTCTTTTCTTTTCCTCATAAAAGTGCATATATCCATCCGGGCATACAATAGTGAATAATTCTGCTCTAACCAAGGCAGTGTGCCTGTTTCAAATTAAGTTCTGATCGGAATTGTAACTTTGTTCACTCTCATAAAACGCTGGACACGGTTAATCGATTTTATTAGAGTGTAATGTTTCTTGGCATATTAGAAATGACTTCAGACGTGCTCTCGCTCCTCTCTCTCTCCTATCCTAGCCTTCTCCAGAGTTTAACTGAAAACACACGCAGAGGCTTACAGGAATGGCTGTAAACTTCAGCTGTCCTTTGATTCTCACATTGGGCGTGAGAGACGAGCCATATTTTGTTCAAACCCATAGATAAGAACACTCACAACTCACTCGAGCTACTGATGTGAACTGACAAGTCAAAAAATATTATCCTCTACCGTAAATCCTACACTCAATACTAAATTATAGACTATAGCCATATAGCATATTTTGAACGAATCGGAATGGCCCTACCATCCAATAGGCCTAGGCTAGTAGCTACTTGTTGGTGCTAAAAAAGTGACCCGGTGGTGAGCAATACACAACACAACAATTATTCTCATTACTTTGTGAATGCATAATATAAATAGAATGTATTTACTCCAATAGACAATTTATTATCCAGTCTCCCTAATGAATCACCCGTATTAAATGGAAGCGGTGCTTATCACCCAATGATGCAGTGCTAACAGACCATCATCGGTTGCCATTCACGTCTGCACGCAGCGACGGGACCCCGAGTGTGAATTCCCCCACCACAATTTAAGTTACTCTCTGTCTCGTTTAATGACATATGCATACAAGTAACGCCTTGTCTTCACACCTGGACCTGCTCAAATAATATAAAGTTTAATTTGTGGATATTTCACCGCGTTGACTTGTGTTGGGAAAGATTTAATAATTTTTGCTTAATTTTGTCGATACGCTTATGGTAAAATCGAGGACAGCTGTAAATAGAATACCCGTATGGCCTAAGTCCTACAGTAAAGTTCAGTTATGATCTATTGTTGCACCTCTTTTTCTTATCTGTGTTTATGGCACTTGTTGATCTATAGGTCATCAGGCAGATGAGGTTTGAGTGTGGAACTGAATGGGTTATCTCTATTGAGCGTATCGTCATGTTTAGCATGTGGATGGACTAGTGTATCCAGAAACGGAAGAGTCTTGCAGTTTCCGGAACGCGACAGACAGTAACAATCAGTGATATATGGCTCTTTGCCAAACAACGTTCAATTCCCACCAGTACAAGTCCTAAATTAGTTTATTTTACTTATTTTATGGCTCTTTAGTGTAGTGTAAATGAGAAGTGGCAAAAGTTACAACAGGCAAAAGTTTGTGCCTGTCTGTGTTTGGGTGTGCGCGTGTGTAGGCCAAAGAGAGATAAAGCGAATGAACTTTTACATAGCAGTTTGTATATTTATGGCAACAACGTATACATAATGTATAATGGACTACTAAAATAAAATGTGTTCTAAACATCTATATTGAATCATATCGACTTATATTATTTTTCCTATTCTTCACACGTTCATAAATCATCATTAGTCTATGATTCGCATGACCCTCCCTTTGAAGCTCCTAAAATAAATCACGATGCAAAGCTCTTCTATGTAGGCTAGTTTAAACTTGAGCTTTGCTTCCCTGTGGACCAAGAACCCCCCCCCCCCCCCATACACACACACACACACACACACACACACACACAAACACACAAACACTACACACACACACAAACACTACACACACACACACACAAACACTACACACACACTGCATAACCCGTAGGCTACCACACACGTGCATTTGCGTCCAATGTCTTACTTTACATTCAACATACATTACATTTTTGTTTAAACAACAAACACATCTTTATAACTGTCATTATTTATAGAAAACATTCAGATCGGAATTGATAGTCATCTGGTGGGCATAGACAAACGTTTGACCAAAAAGGTTTAGCCCTTGATGTTTAAACAAATCTGACGCCTATTTGGATGACGAAATGCTAACCAAGAAGGAACGTATTAACACGCAACTGGCGTATTGAAGAGGAGATTTAAATAGCTAAAGTAAACAAACTGTTAAATATAACAAGACAGTCTGATTTACAGGGCCAACACAAGATAGAAAATAATTGTCATGAGGAATTCAAACTATTTTCATTTGTTTCTGTTAAGTCACTTAGGTCTAAACTCCAAAAGCAGTTGTATAAATACGAGACATACGCCCACACATTCCTGTACTGTACATGCACTGCTGTTCTCGAGGTGTTCTGATGCTTTTTGCATGGCAGTGTCTTAACGGCCGGGGTCTGACACTCTTGGCTACTTGACCCTCCTCTAGTTCTTCTCCTTTACCTACCCCCACCCCTTTCTTTCTCACCCCTCCCTGTACTTGTCTGCTTCAAGTGTCCGAGGAGTATAAAGCAGAAAGGACCAGTAGAGGATGGGTCATACGACTTTGGGCTGGTACAGTTAGGACGGAGGTAAAACTCCAATGTATTTGATAATTCTTATAGGCTATTAGGCTACTTGGGGGATAGGCTACGCCAGTTTGCGCCAGCTGCAATAGTTTAAAACTGTAGCTTATCTTCTTTATTGTCGAGGATACTTTATTTAACAGCTACAACACATACAGACTTTAGAAGAGACAACAAGGACAGAAGCATTTTTTATAGATAGAAAAAGGAGAAAGTTACCGAGTACAGGAGTGCGTTTTGGATGCTGCCACTTCCCGGGATGCCAGCTCGCAGCGCTCTGAGCTTCTTGCTATGGGTGATGAGCTGCGCGTGTCTGCATTCTGGAGTCTCATCGCGGATGAAGTCTCCCGCACTGCCCATCCAGTCCGAGAGAGAACCTCTACCTTCAAAGGGACTGTCAGGTAAACCAAAACAGATTTCTTGACTCTTGGCACACTTTTTTCATGGAGGCAACGTAGAGTTAAGGTGTTATTTGAAACATGACCTTAGACTGACCCTTTGAAGTTACAGACACAGAAGTTTTACAGACTGCGAGTTTCCTTTAAAAAAAAAATGTTGCAAGTACGCATAGACATTTAGCCTTGGGATAGCTACACAACTTTCCCTCCGACAGTATTTTTCCCGAATGTCTTCCCCAAACTGCCCTCTGTGATGGTTACAATCAACTTTCCATTACGGCTGTTTCTTTTGTGATGGTATGCGCTTCTTTGGCATTGCCAAACGGGTGATTCATGGCCGGGGAGCGGTGAGAGCAGGCGAGGTGTTTTTGGTTCACTGTTACTCAACTGGAGTGTTTAAAGTGTATCACTTAATGAAAACTTAATGTGAACCAGGTTTACGCAGTGTAGGTAACCGCACAACATTGCATCAACAGTCAGTCATCTTACTGTGGTGGGTGGTGGTGGGCATTCAAGCTGTTGCGCCGGTTAGGTTGGCACAAATTAACGAAGCCAAGGCTGAGTTGGAAAAGGAGATTTGATTCACATAAGTGAACGAATGCGCCTAACCATGATGGAACTTGATGGGGGAGTTGGACAGCAGAAGTATGTTGGATCCACTTATTGGGCTTACAGCTTTCAAAGGATTATCATGCAATATGTTTCCCTGACATAAATTCTCTGATTCGCTTGAAACACTACAGCCATAAGCGCTGAAATTAGTTTCGGTTACAAAACTCACAACCTCGAGGCACTAGAGCGCCAGTTACCAAATGTGTATTCCCGGTATTTCTTCTCTCAAATGACATGGTGCTGTGTGAATGGAATTTTCTTAATATTAATTTCACAGGCGTGTGAGGTGAATAGCCTACCCCCTGCACCGTTGAAATGAGAAAGAATGCTTTAGCCCCAAAACACGAGGCATCCGGTGAATTCCAGTCAAACTTCGTTGAGTCCCATTATCGATTTGCTGTCAAGAATCCTCTTTTTTGACTGAATGTGTATTGTACTTCTGTCTAACACTTTGGAAGGCTAATGGCAATCTTTCACTTCCCAACAACTGAAATCCATCTGCATGTAGATCAACTCGCAGTCGCAGAAACAGAATGTGAACGTGAACTGCCAATGATCCAATTGCAGTTTAATGATTACGGTCCACAACATTAGCATAATGTCTGGCCTCGATTGTGCACCTGGCAGTCATTTAGGCCAATAAACCCTGCTACCAAATAGTTTAAAGATACAAATTTGGCCTTTTAATTTGGAGTTCTTTCTATTTCAATTAAGTCTTGTATTTGCCCAAACTGACCAATGGTTTGTTGCAGGATGCTCATTTGGTGGAAGATTCTATTCCCTGGAGGACACGTGGCACCCTGACCTAGGAGAGCCGTTTGGGATCATGCACTGTGTCCAGTGTAACTGCGAACCGGTAACTTGGACCAACTCAAATTCGACATCTTTAATATACATATCTTACACACACATTTTATTAAAATGGTTTCATTCGCTAAATATGAATGTATTCCTAATACTGCATTGCTATGCTCGGTTAGGTGAGGTCGACTGATGTTTTTCTTCTCTCAGCAAAAGGGCCGCCGAGGGAAGGTGCTTGGGAAGGTGAGCTGTAAGAACATCAAACAGGACTGCCCAGAACCCAACTGTGACAACCCTGAACTGCTGCCTGGACAGTGCTGCAAGACCTGCCCCAAAGGTGAACATCTCTATCACACACCTGGTTTTTCTCTCACCCAACACCACAACTTTGAGCCCCTCCTCTCCTCTCCTCTCCTCTCCTCTCCTCTCCTCTCCTCTCCTCTCCTCTCCTCTCCTCTCCTCCCTCCCTCCCTCCCTCCCTCCCTCCCTCTCTCCCTCTCTCCCTCTTTCCCTCCCTCTCTCTCTCTCCCTCTCTCTCTCTTTCCCTCTCTCTCTCTCTCCCCCCCTCTCTCCCTCTCTCCCTCTCTCCCTCTTTCCCTCTTTCCCTCTCTCTCTCCCTCTCTCCCTCTCTCCCTCTTTCCCTCTCTCTCTCCCTCTCTCCCTCTCTCCCTCTTTCCCTCCCTCTCTCCCTCCCTCTCTCCCTCCTTCCCTCTCTTTATCCCTCTCTCTCTCTTTCCCACAAAAAGACAGAAACACATCCACAGTTGTCCAGTCTCACTTTCTCTGTCCTCTTTTTTCTCTCTCCCCTTTTTCTCTTTCCTCTTTTTATTTTTCTGACCTAGGGTGGGTCTCACATTCTCCACAGTTCTTGGGTGCACTGTGTGTTTCCCTGCTATGTCCGTCTGTAGTTGGGAAGTGGAAAGTGAAGGTGTTTTTTTGAGAGGGCCCCATCACCACGACAACTTTGGGTGTGTTTTGGGGGGAAAGTTTGGAGTGTGTGTTTGAGTGTTGCGGTAGGGTGAAGCCCACACGTGTTGTGGTCCGGCTTCAGGGAAAAGGCTTGAGTGTGTTTGTGTTAAGCGGTTGGAAACTGTGTGTGTGTGTGTGTTTAAGGTGACTGGTGCACCTGAGGATACAGAGTCTATGAAGGTGTGGCTGACACTACACAGAAGCCTGAGAGTATGAACAGAAAGGGGGGAAGGTGGAGAGAGAGAGAGACAGACAGAGAGAGAGACAGAGAGAGAGAGACGGAGAGAGAGAGAGAGAGAGAGACAGAGAATACGACAGAGAGAGAGAGAGGCTATGAATGGTACGACAGGAAAGAAAGCAGACAGTCTGGGAACTGAGAAAATGGCCTTGAAGAAATAAGTGTGTGTGAGTAAGAGGCTATGTCTGTGTGTGTGTGTGTGTGTGCCTCGGCGTGTGTCCCTTAGTGCACCAGTCTTCCCGGGTGTGTGTCACCCCGTCTGTCTCTGTCAGTCTCGGCGTGTGACGCTGAAAGGTGCACATTACGTCAGGACACGCGGTGTGTGTGTGGAACAGCGGCTCATTGTTGGGATCGCACGCGAGTGTCACTCCCAATTCCCCCTCCACCCCTCGGCCGTAGAAATAAACCTTGTTGCCGTGGCGGCCAGACTGGACAGGGAGGTGCTGAGACGACAGATTGAAAGAGAGAGAGAGAGAGGGCGAGAGAGAGAGCGAAAGGGAGACGGAGAGAGGGAGAGAGACACCCACAGAAAGGGAGGGTGAGAGAGAAGGCGAGAGAGACAGAGAGAAAGAGAGAGAGAGATGGACAGAGAGAGAGAGAAAGGGAGACAGAGAGAGAGACAAGGATGAGGCAGAGCTGAAAGAGCTTTATTCTTCAGTTCTCCCACACCGTTCCATACCTTTCCTTCTCTCATTTCCTCTCCCAGCTCCTCCTTCTCACATTCTCTCAGGGACTTTCTGAGACTGCTTCACCTTGTCGGCCTGTGTTGTCATAGAGTAACACAGGCCTCTTGCTTTGCCCAGCTCATTTGCGGCACACAAGCCTTTGGTCCAAATCGACCTATTCTCAAGAAATAAGTGTTAAAAACGGTTAAAACACCCTTTACTATATGTGTCAATGAAATGCCCCCCACACACACATTCACACATAATCACACAGAGAGTTTAGAAGGTCTTCTTCCTGTGACAGGTGAGGTGGACAGGAAACAGGTGGAGACTGTGTTTGATGGCTTCGAGTACTACCAGGAGAAGGAGGATGACCTGCACAAGTCCTACAACGACCGATCTTACCTCAGCTCTGAAGACTTCTCTCCAGAGGACAGTCGTTCGGGTGAGTACTCACACTCACACACACTCACACAGTCAAGCAGACATACACAAATTCAGACAAACGCAGACACACAGACCCAGACACACCTGCTCACACGTAGAAACATGCAGAATGGTTGACAGTGGTGTTTACTTGCAAACGTAAAGAGTATCTGTCCCCCCTCCCCCCCCTCCCTCCTGCAGACTTTGTGGCCGTGTTAACAGGTCTAACGGACTCCTGGATGCCCAGCTCCAGTGGAGTGGCTCGGGCCCGCTTCTCCCTGTCCAGAAGCAGCCTGGGCTTCTCCATCACCTACCTGAGGTAGTACACACACACACACACACACACGGACACACACACACACACACGGACACACACACACACACACACGGACACACACACACACACACGGACACACACACACACACACACGGACACGCACACACACACACACGCACGCACACACACGCACACACACGCACACACACACGGACACACACAAACACACACACGGACACACACACACACGGACACACACACACACACACACGGACACACACACACACGGACACGCACGCACACACAATGACATGAACATCAACATTGGATATCGTTGGATAAATTGCACGCAGTGTCTTCAAGTAAAAGACGACACCCAATCAAACTGTTAACCACTCTTCGTTCGTTCGCCCCCTCTCTCTCTCTCTCTCTCTCTCTCTCCCTCTCTCTCTCTCTCTCTCTCTCTCTCTCTCCTCTCTCTCTCTCTCTCTCTCTCTCTCTCTCTCTCTCTCTCTCAGGATGGGACCGCCCAGCAAGATGGTCTTCCTCGATGTTGACGGAAACACTGCGTATGAGTACAAGGTTCCTAAGGGCCAGTCAGACATGGTGAGACAGCAGGAAATGCTTTGTTCCTAGGTAGACAGTTCAGTTTCCACCCTGTGTTTACTGTGTGCGTGTGAAAAAGAATGAGTGTGTGTGTGTGTGTGTTTAGAAAAGACAGAATCTTTGTGTGTCTGTGTTAAAAAAAGATAGAGAGTGTGTGTGTGTGTGTGCCTTAGAGGGAAAGATTAAGTACCTCCATGATAAACGCTCTCTCTCCGTGACTCTCCGGTCAAACTCTGACTGCTCTTCCCATAATTCACTCTGCAATAATAAACACACACATGCACACACACACACACACACACACACACACACACACACACACATTCTTAGTCTCAGCAATTTCTTTACAGTTCCAAGATTGTTATCTGGTCTTGATTGTAGTAAATAATGCATAAACACATTCTCACAAAACAAGTCACCACACACACACACAAACACACACATGCCCACGTTCACAATCAGGAGAGCTCAAACACTCACTCACTTAAGCACACACTGGTACACACACACACAGTCCCAAACCTTTAGCACAGTGTTATAAATTGTTGACTTTATTGGGTCAAGTGGAATGGAGCAACTGGAGGGCTGTGCGGCACAAGGCATGGCCACAGTCACTCTCTGCAGAGTAAACACTGCAGAGGGAAGGGCCATTTATTTAATAAGGGGGCAAGTGTGTGTGCATGCATGCGTGTGTGTGTGTTTGTATATTTAAGAAGTGCAGTGTGTGCGTGTGCATGTGTTCATCTGTTTTAAGACAGAGCAGTGACACACTGTGTGTGTGTGTGCTTGGGGCACCAGGGCACCATTTCCCGCCTCGAGCCAAATGACATACGTGTCCTCATAGCATTCCTTCAGAATGCAAGACTAGGCTGGAGCCCTAAATATAGGCCCAGAAAAATTGCCTTATTATTTTTAGACAAATGCCCCTATCGAATGTCGCACACTGGAGGGCCGCTCTGGGATTGGGGGTGGAGGAGGGGGGTGGGGTGGTGGAGGAGGGGGGTGGGGTTGCTAGCCAGGATCCTTTTGGGGGAGATGTTTTTACTTTTTATTTTAGTGACATCATCCATGAGATGAATCCAGAGTGAACTGATAATTAAAAAGGGGAGATTATCCTGGCCTGTGAGTTATGAAGTGTGTTCGTCTTTCCCCTCTAGCGTAGAATCTTTATAGAAAGTTCCTGTTTGTGGCCTGGAGCTCAGATAGAGTCCAGAGCCTCTCTGGTTGATCGCTTTCACAGATGTGTGTGTGTGTCAAAGCTATGAACTTGCA
>NC_085028.1:16041405-16058905 GCF_963692335.1 Osmerus eperlanus
AGTAAAAAGGATGACATCGCCTGTGTGTGTGTGACTGTGTGTGTGTGTGACTGTGTGTGTGTCTGTGTGTGTGTGTGTGTGTGTGTGTGTGTGTGTGACTGTGTGTGTGTGTGTGTGTGACTGTGTGTGTGTGTGACTGTGTGCAACTGTGTGAGAGTGTGAGAGAAAGAAACGTGAGAGAATGTAATCTGGCTCATTTGCCTACCCCGTTCCAAAGCAGAGTGGTGAATTATAACAAGACAAACAGAGAGCATTGCCTCATCTCACATGCAAAGAGTAGACTTCATATTCATATTTTATCTCTCTCTCTCTCTGTGTCTCTCTCTCTCCCTCCCTCTCTCCCTGTGTCTCTCTCCTCTCTCTCTCCAGCCATTCAGAGTGTCATGTCGAGTGGCGATGCACTGACACCCGGGGCCACAGGCGGAGTGGGGTCCGCGATCTTCCATCTCCATGACAACGGTACCTTGGATTACCAGGTACGAAGAGCCCTGTACTCTGTTAGCTTGGACAGTCGTAGCCAGCTGAAACTGAACTGGGTTCCTTTAGTTGGCTTTTAACTGAGCAGGATTTCATCTCGGGTGAACTAAACAAAAGGGAACAGCATTTAGATTGTTAAACTTGATTGATTAAAATGTAAACCGAACCAAACAGACTCTAACAGACTTTCTCCCTCCCTCCCTCCCCCCCTCCCTCCCTCCCTCCTCCCTCCCCTCCCTCCCCCCTCCCCTCCCTCCCCCCCTCCCCCCTCCCTCCCTCCCTTCCTCCCCCCCTCCCTCCCTCCCTCCTCAGGTCCAGGTCGTGGGGATCACCAGCGACGTTGTGGGCATCACCATCGAGCTGAAACCCCGCCGCCGCAACAAGCGCTCCGTCCTGTACGACCTGACGCCGGAGTACGAGGGCCTGAGCGGCCGGGGCGATGGGCAGCTGGAGCCGCCTGGAGGCGCGCCACCATCCACATGCTGCTCCAGAACGAGCTGTTCATCAACGTGGCCACCGTGCACGTCCAGGAGGGGGAGCTGCGAGGCCAGATCCGGACGCTCCTCTACAGCGGCCTGGAGGCACCGCGGCACGGTCAGTCCCATGGGAGGAGACTGAGGGGGAGCGTGAGAGAACGAGGGGGAGACCAATAAGGGATGAGAGGAGAGGACGAGGGGAGACACGAGAGAGAAGAGGACTTGGGAGAGACCAGCTCAGAGAGGAGAGGATGAGGGAGAGACCAGAGAGGAGAGAATGAGGGGAGAGACCAGAAAGGAGAGAATGAGGGGAGAGACCAACCCAAATCTCCCCTGCGTACGCTCCACCGTGACCCGACCGATGTTTAACTCACCGTCTGTCCTCCTCCTTCTCCCCCAGACCTGCCCACCCCTCTGGCGGGGCAGTTTGCGGCGCCCCCTGTGCGCTCCAGTGCCGGGGGCCACGCCTGGGTGTCTGTGGACGAGCGCTGCCACCTCCACTACGAGATCATGGTGGCGGGCCTCAGCAAGAGCGATGACCTCACCGTCAGTGCTCACCTCCACGGATTGGCTGAGATCGGGGAGCTGGACGAGACCCGCCACCAATCACAAGAGGCTGCTCACCGGGTTCTACGGCTCACAGGTACGATCTCCTGATGCTCACACACCGAAACACACACACACACACACATAGAGAAACACACACACAGAAACACACCCAGGGAAACACACACACACATTCAGAAACCCACACACATTCAGAAACACACACACAGAAACAAGCAAAAACACACAGATAAACCTAGGTTCTCTCCACTGTCTCCAGGCCCAGGGAGTGTTGAAGGACATCAGTGTGGACCTGCTCCGTCACCTGGACAGAGGAACGGCCTTCATCCAGGTCAGCACCAAGGTCAACCCCAGGGGAGAGGTCCGCGGCCGGGTGAGTAAACACACACACACACACACACACACACACTCTCTACAACTACCACACTACCTCTTACAACCATGACACAGCCTCTTACAACCCTTATACAGCCTACCTTTAACCGTGACACAACCACTTAACAAACTGTTATACAACCAACGTTCCACCATGAGACAACCAGTCTACAAAATGGTTATAGAACCATTTTGTTATGTTTTGCAACCATTGTAAACTGTAACGACACACCACCCTTTTATAACCAACACAACCTGACACCAGTTTGATCGTGTTTTGGGAGAGGGTGAAATGATAGAGGGATGAATAATAGAAGGAGGAAGGAGGCCTTGGGCACGGAGAGTTTCCGAGTGTGAGTGATGGCTCATTTAACCAGCGCGAGCCCACACACACACATTTAACACTTGCAGGTGGCCCTGGGAGTTCTGTTAAATAGTTTATTACACACACACACACACACAGAGAGAACGAGACAGAAGGGTGCAGCTGCTCTAATAGCAAACATGTCTGACACATAAACTGCTGTCCTAGTCTGTTGAGAGCTTCATTTAGGACCCATTAACAAGCTCTGTCTAACCCCTTCACAAGTCAGGTGTGTCCCCCAAACCAGTGGAAAACTAACCCCTCTCTCTCTCTCTCTCTCTCTCTCTATTTCTCTCTCTCTCTCTATTTCTCTCTCCCTCTCCCCCCCTCCCTCCCTCCCTACCTCCCTCTCTCTCTCTCTCTCTCTCTCTCTCTCTCTCTCTCTCTCTCTCCCTCTCTCTTCTTCTCTCTTTTTTCCATATTTCGTCCTCACTCTCCACTGCTCCCCCTCTTCTTCCATCACCGTTCCACTCCTGTTTTCTCTCTCGCTCCCGTTCGCCTATCCTCTCGTCTCCTCAGGTCCACGTGCCCAATCACTGCGAGTTTGGGACGAGAGGGGAGGTGGAGGAGGCGGAGTTTGATGACCTGTTCGTGAGTGACCCGGAGGAGCTGAAGAAAGACCCGCACACCTGCTTCTTCGAGGGCAACACCACGCCCACGGTTCCCACTGGACCCCCAACTACAACAACTGCTTCACCTGCAGCTGCCAGGTACTAAACTAGGCCACCAGGGCGGCGCCACAGCCTGCAGTACACACACACAGCACAGACACACAGACTATTTGGAGTATTAGTGTCCACAACTTTGAGTAGCGGATAAAAACATTTCTCTGTGGTTTTGTTCCTCCTCTGCCCCTCTCCCTCTCTACCCTCCACCCTCCTCTGCCCCTCTCCCTCTCTCCCCCTCCTCTGTCCCTCTCTCCCCTCCACCCTCCTCTGCCCCTCTCCCTCTCTCCTCTCTCCCTCTTCTGCCCCTCTCCCTCTCTATCCTCCACCCTCCTCTGCTCTCTGTAGAAGCGTACGGTGATCTGTGACCCGGTCATTTGTCCGGCGCTGACGTGCTCACGCACCATCCAGCCAGAGGGCAAATGCTGTCCATGTGTGACGGTAAGTGTGTCATGACTAGTGTGTGTGTGTGTGTGTGGGTCATGTCTGTGTGTGTACCTATGTTTCCTATTCTGGGCCTTCAAGTGCAGCCCACAGCGGTCATAAAGTTCTAAAGTAAAAGTAATACTTTTTTATGTGTCCATTTCCTTCTTCCTGTGCAGAGAGGAAGGAGCCCAAGGACATGAAAGCTCCTGAGCGGCTGGATGAGCATCGGAAGGTACCATCTCTCTCCCTCTCTAACTCTCTCTCTCTCTCTCTCTCTCTCTCTCTCTCTCTCTCTCTAACTCTCTCTCTCTCTCTCTCTCTCTCTCTCTCTCTAACTCTCTCTGTACTTCTTTTACTTTCTTCTTGTTACACTATCTCTCCTTGCCAGAAAGGTTCGCATTCCTTTTTTCTCATGTCACATTTCATGCTTTCTCCGTCTGTCTCTCTCCCCTCATCTTTCTCTCTCTCTCTTTCTGTGTGTGAGAAGGCTCCTGAAGGTTATAACAAAGTAACAATCTCACTGCTAACGTAATACCGTCCTCTCTCTCTCTCTCTCTCTCCCCCCCCCCTCTCTCTCTCTCTCTCTCTCTCAGGTTGTTATTTTGAAGGGGACCAGAAGATGCATGCTCCAGGGACAACATGGCACCCGTTCGTCCCTCCGTTTGGCTTCATCAAGTGTGCCGTCTGCACCTGCAAGGTTGGTCTCCGTCACGTGTGAATCAACTTAGAAGCTTTCAGGGCAAAGCCTACTGAGAAGTCCCTCCTGAGGTCCCTCTCACGACCTGTCCTGTCTCCTCCCTGCCTGCAGGGGGCGACGGGCGAGGTGCACTGCGAGAAGGTCACGTGCCCGGCGCTGGTGTGCAGCCGGCCGGTGCGCCGCAGCCCCTCTGACTGCTGTAAGGAGTGTCCAGAGGACGAGGGCCCCGCCCTGGAGCACGCCGACACCATGCAGGCGGACGGAACGCCACACTGCAAGTTCGGCAAAACCTTCTACCAGAACAGCGACAACTGGCACCCCCGCGTGCCCCTGGTGGGAGAGATGAAGTGCATCACCTGCTGGTGTGATGTGAGTACAGCCTATCAGAAGTGGGGTAGTTAAGGATTCGGCAATAAGTGTCAGGGTTGATGCGTGGGTGCGTGAGGTAGGACATTCCGTTTGGTTTTGGTCGCCCTGAGGTAAATCTCAGTGTGGGACAGCATTCCAGTTTCAGTAGGGGGGAATTCTGGGATTTGGAGTTGAGAAGCGTGGTTTTACGACAATGGGAGATGCATTCCTGACGTTCCTCTCTCCTATTTCTCACCCTCTCTCCTCTTCCTCTCTCTATCTCCCCCTCTCTCTCTCTCCAGCATGGTGTGACTAAGTGTCAGAGGAAGCAGTGTCCAGTTCTGACCTGCAGCAACATCACACGCAGGGAGGGCAAGTGCTGTCCCGAGTGCCAAGGTGAGAAACACACACACACACAGCGTGCCAAAAACATCACCCCCAAAACAACAACCTCCCAAAAACATCCTTGTTCCAGGTCTGGTCTAAACATGCCTCCTGTCCTACAGACTCCAAAGAAGAAGAGGAGATGATTAAAGTCGCAGACAAGAAGAAGAGCTGAGACACTGAGCCCTCCCCCCCTCCCCGCCCCCCTTCCCCCCTCGCCCCCCTTCCCCCTCGCCCCCCTTCCCCCTTGCCCCCCTCCCTCCCCGCCCCCCTTCCCCCCTCGCCCCCCTTCCCTCCCCGCCCCCCTTCCCCCTCGCCCCTGTGACCCCCTCTGGGCCGATCCAGACCTGCACACTGGGTCAGCAAGCACCCAAGCCCCAACTGCCCCCACCACCCCAGCCAGCCCCTCACACCCCACAGACCCTCACCGAAAGCCCCCAGCGCCACCCTCACCCCCCCCCCCCCCCCACACACACTCAGCCTCTGGACTATAACTCTGACAGAGCGGAAAGAAGATGTTCGGGAGTGAAAAAGATGGAACCGTGTCAGCTTTTGGTGCCTGCTACCTGTCTGTTGTTCCTTTCAAACTTTGAATTTGAGCTTTGCTTCTCCTTCTTTACCTCAATCTACATTTCTGAGCCCTTCAAAAAAATGAACTCTTACATTTACCAGACGCTCTTATCCAGAGCGACGTACAGTAAGTACAGGGACATTCTCCCCGAGGCAAGTAGGGTGAAGTGCCTTGCCCAAGGACACAACGTCATTTGGGGAATCGAACCAACAACCTTCTGATTAATAGCCCGACTCCCTCACCGCTCAGCATCTGACCCCCTTCTTTCACTTCCTCTCTCTAATCCCTCTTTACACACAAGTGGTTGCAGGTTAAGTGACTGGATTGCTAGTCTTTGTTTGAAGGATGTAAATTGTTAAGGGTTTTTCGTATTTGACAGGACTTCTTTGTGAAGTACAGCCTTAAGATGAATCCCTTTAAACACAGAGTGAGACTGTGTGTGCATGTGTGTGTGTGTGTGTGTGTTTTTCCAGTGGGTAAGCGGCAGGCTAAACAGTACAGCAGACATGCAGGGCAGTAAACTTCCTGGGTGGCTTGGTTGGGGTGAAACACATGCAAACGAGTATCTGCTTTGACGTGAGAAATCAACCCAACCCCAGTCAACCTGTTACAGACTATCTTTAAAACACACCGCTGTTGGAGACAAAATCATACCTATTGTCTTTGATTGACATGTTCAAGTATAACAGTACATCAATGTATGTTTCAGTCCTATTTTCATCCTCCCAGCCCCATTGCATTTTTTTAATGCACCACCTCATGAATTTTATATTTTGTGTTACCTGTCTGTTTTCAATTTCAGTATTATGTTAATAATTTTATTACTTGTCGTAATTGTTATGAATCCTGTTATAAATTTGTATTTATTGAATGTGTGGAAAAAAAATAAACTGTGTTCGTAAGAAAGGAAATTGCAGTCTCATCTTTCTTGGATACTCTTCAGGTATCTGAGCGTAACATCCAGCAAATCTCTCCCACCATCCTTTTATTGTTTCATCTCCATCTCCAGCCCTCATATCCTTAGTCCCTCTATTTCCTGTGGTTCTACTTTTCATAGCTTTTCCCTAAACTCTCCCTCTCTCTCCGTCTCTCCCTCAGTCAATGTGTCCCTCTCCTTTCAGATCGGCACATATGGATTCTTCACATGGGGGATGACAGGCCAGTTTGACCTGAAACGGCCTGTCTCTCTCTCCGGTTTCTCTCTCTGCGCTCTCCTCTCTGATTGGTTGGCTCCTTCTCCGTCCCCCTTTCTTCTGCTCACTCGTTCAGTCCAGCTGGAATTGGGGAGCTGGGAAAATGTGACAAACAGACATCCCATACCCCCTTCTCCCTCTCCTTTCCTCTTTCCTCTCCTTGCCTTCATCTCCTTTTTCTCAGCCGTGGTCAGATGGCACTTTCGGTCTTCCACCACACACACACACAGACACACACACACACACCCCACATGTGTTCCACAGCATCCTCTGTGCACTCTGCCCCTGAGTGATCACACATACACAGAAAGGAAAAGCTGATGGCAATATAAACATTCATTCACTGATGTTCACAAAAACAGCCAAAGGACAAAGAGAAAACTCCCTCTCTCTCTCCCTCTCCTCTCCCTCTCTCTCTGTCTGCCTGTGTCTCTCTCTCTCCCTCTCTCTCCCTCCCTCTCTCTCTCCCTCTCTCTCTGTCTTCCTGTGTCTCTCTCTCTCCCTCTCTCTCTCTCCCTCTCCTCTCCCTCTCTGTCTGCCTGTGTCTCTCTCTCCCTCTCCCTCTACCTCTACCTCTCCCTCTCTCCCTCTCTCCCTCTCAAATCAAATCAAATTTATTTGTATAGCCCTTTTTACACGCAAGCATGTCACAGAGGGCTTCACATATGCCCATAGAACTGCCCCTCAACCAACCTAAACCCTCAAGGAAGACAAGGAAAAACTCCCAAAAAACTCTCAACAGGAGAAAAAAAAATGGAAGAAACCTTGGGAGGAGCAATTCAGAGAGGGATCCCCTCCTCCAGAGACGGTTGGTGGGAGAGAGGAGCAGAACACAGGCTAAACATAGTCATACAGTGTCGATGGGTTTTTAAAACACCAAAATCCATTATTCAACTTTATAGATGTAGGACAGGACCGGGAGACTCGCGACCAGGTCCAGCGTTGGCTGACCGACGACCAGGCAGGTGCTGACAACTCAAACCCCCCACACCACAAGGGATGTGTGTGGGGGGGGGACAGAGAGAGGAGAGCAGGGATTAGAGAATGCCAGGAGCAGCTAACAGTTACAGTCATAATAGAATGAGATCCCCACCGGTCAAGTGTGGACTGGTGCAGCAATTTAACAGAGCAAAAAAGGGGAATTTGATGCAACCCCACACACCAAGACAGCGACAGCCCCCCTCATTTGGAACATGAAATCTGTTCCAGGGGAAGAGAACTCTAAAATAAGTTGAATAAAGAAAAGTAAAGAATAAGGATGGAAACAACCCGTCCCCCGTTACCTCCAACTAGTAACATACTTACCTTTAACAGTCGTAGAATTGACTAAACAATAACGTTTTTAACCTAATTTTAAACGTCGAAACAGTATCAGACTCCCTAATTGAGACGGGTAGTTTGTTCCAGAGAAGAGGCGCTCTATATGAGAACGCCCTACCTCCAGCTGTTTTTTTCTTAATTTTGGGAACCACCAGATAGCCGGCATCTTGAGATCTAAGTGTCCTTGCGGGGCAATAGGGTGCAAGGAGACCGGAGAGGTACAGTGGTGCCAATCCATGCAGAGATTTGTAGGTTAGTAGTAGAACTTTGAAGTCAGCTCTGGCTTGGATAGGGAGCCAGTGTAGAGAGACAAGAGTAGATGTTATGTGATCAAACTTTCTTGTTCTGGTCAATAGTCTAGCAGCAGCATTTTGCACCCGCTGTAAATTTTTTAGGTGGGTAATTGGGAGGCCAGAGAACAACACATTGCAATAGTCCAATCGGGACGTAACAAATGCATGTATTAGTTTTTCGGCATCATCCTTTGAGAGAAATTTTCGTATTTTGGCAATATTACGTAGATGGAAAAATGCAGTTCTAGTAATTTGCTTAATATGGTACTCAAACGAAAGGTCTGGGTCCATTGTGACTCCTAAATTTTTTACTAGCTGGCTTTGAGAGACTTTGACGCCGTCTAGGTCTAAGGTCAGATTGGAAAAATTATTTCTATATTTTTAGGACAGAAAATTTGGACCTCGGTTTTATCCGAATTTAGAAGAAGGAAATTTGCAGTCATCCAAGCTCTCAACCTAGAAACACATTTTTCCATAGCATGTGGAAATTCTCCAGACTTTATAGACATATATAGCTGAGTATCATCTGCATAACAGTGAAAATTTACCCCAGAGCTTCTAATTAGGTTTCCTAAAGGCAGCATATAGAGAGAAAATAACAGAGGGCCTAGAACTGAACCCTGTGGTACTCCGTATTTTACAGTGGAGCTCCTGGATGAGCAGCCATCATAGTGGACATATTGTGATCTATCGGATAGATACGATCTAAACCACTGAAGTGATGTACCAGAAATCCCAACATAGTTCTCCATACGTTCCAAGAGAATCTCATGATCCACCGTGTCAAAAGCTGCACTTAGGTCTAGAAGAATCAGGACAGAGAAAGAACCCGCGTCAGAGGCTAACAGTAGATCATTGACTACCTTGGCTAATGCAGTTTCAGTGCTGTGGTGGAGACGAAATCCAGACTGGAGAGGTTCATAAAGCTGATTTGAGGAGAGGTGCTCAGTGAGCTGTTGTGCCACAGCCTTCTCTAAAATTTTGGAGATAAATGGCAAATTTGAAATTGGCCTGTAGTTGCTAAGACAACCTGGATCCAGGTTTGGTTTTTTAAGAAGGGGCTTAATAATAGCTTGTTTGAAATCGTTGGGGACGTGGCCAATTACAATATATTCATTAATAATACTAAGCATGGGTGGTCCAATAATAGGGAGAAGTTCCCTACAGAGTTTGGCAGGGAGAGGATCGAGAAGGCAGCTAGTGGGTTTCGAGGAGTCTATCAGCTCGATGAACGCTTCCATAGAAATAGGGTTAAAGTGAGTGAGAGGTTCAACATGCAGCATGCTTGGTATAGGGGAAAGTTCAGTGTTGATGGCCACTCCTCCAGGACTAGTCTGTAGTTTGTCCCTTATTGCATACATTTTTTGGTCAAAGAAATCTAAGAAATCATTGGGAGAGAAATCTGAACTAACACAGAGTGTACTTTTCTTAGTGAGATTTGCAACAGTGTCAAATAGGAACTTAGTGTTGTGTTTGTTCTTACTAATCAACCTAGAGAAATAATCTGATCTGGACCTGATGAGGACTTGCTTGTACTCCATTAGGCTGTCCTTCCAGGCCAGGCGGAAAACCTCCAATTTAGTGGTACGCCACTTATGTTCTAGTTTTCTAGTGAACCTCTTAAGAGTGTGGGTTTCCTCTGAATACCATGGAGCCAGTTTCTTGTCCTTTCTTTTCCTTGGTTTGAGAGGGGCAACAGAGTCTAGGGATAGCTGAAGAACCAAATTCAGATCCCTCATTTTAGTATTTAATGATTTATTTGGGACGTCAAGGACTTCTAGTGCAGCGGGTAGAATATTAGCCAGTTCCAGAGCTGTGTTTGGGGTTATGCAGCGGCTAGTAGAAATATTCTTAGTGCCTCCAAGGCTCTGGCAGAGGTCCATTTTGAAGGTGACCAGACAATGGTCTGATAATATAGGATTGTGGGGGTGGACAATGACGTCACTAATCTTGATTCCCCGCGTGAGAACTAAATCTAATGTATGCGAGTGAAGATGGGTAGGTTTGGAAACCACCTGAGTGAGACCTGTGGAATACATTAGAGCAGTAAAGGCCTTACTTAAAGGATCTTTTGGGTCATCCACATGAATGTTAAAATCACCCATAATCAAGACGTTATCAGTATATGTCACAAGATCAGCACTAAAATCTGCAAATTCCTCCAGGAAGAGGGAATACGGGCCGGGGGGCCGGTATAGAGTGACTATACAAAATGAGGGAGGGGGACCAGGAGTAGTAGCATTATTCCTTTTTAAAATAGTTGGTGGTTTCATGCAAATTATTTCAAATGATTTAAAGGTATTTACAGATTTTAGGCTGAGGTTGAAGCTAGCTTTATATATCATAGCAACACCACCACCTTTCTTTGATACACGAGGGATGTGTGAGTACGCAAAATCCGGAGGCGATGCTTCATTCAGGGGGGAATATTCATCAGGTTTTAACCAGGTTTCGGTGAGTCCAATCAAGTCCAGGCTGTATTCAGACATTAGATCATTAATCAAAATGGCCTTTGTGGATAGAGATCTGATGTTTAGGAGCCCAACATTCCAGTATGGGTTTTTGGCAGATTTAGACGTAGATAATACTTCAGAGAGGGTGGCACTGTCATCAGAAAACTTAGTAGGAAGAGCAACGGGGGAGCAAGGCTGAATACATATTAAATTGGTATAATTCCTAATACTTGAAGGCCGAAATTTAGAGAAAGGGCGGGGGACCGACACCGTCTCAATGGGAGAAACGACATCAGCAACCTCACTGACTACACTACAAGCTAGGCTATCGGGCCCCCAACAGCTCACAACATACCTATCAGACTCTCTAAGAGACTGAGGCCCGGCTTGTTCTAGTGAGTGTCAGGCCTGCTCTAAAATAGCTTCAATATTCCTAGACAATAGAAAAGCACCTCTCCAGCTCGGATGGAGCCCGTCACTTTTCAACAAGCCAGGTTTGGCCCAGAAACAAGACCAATTATCTACAAATCCAAAACCCTGTTCTGAACAGAAGCGAGCCAACCAGCGGATAAGAGAGACAAGTCTGCTGTAGATCTTGTCAGTCCCCCTAACAGGTAATGGGCCAGAGACTATTACTCGATGCCGACACATCTTTTGGGCAAGGTCACATGCCCGAGCTATATTAACCTTCGTGACCTCTGACTGCCTTAGCCTAACATCATTGGTGCCGACATGAATGACAATATTCTCATACCTATCATCAGTGCGTGCGCCATGTGCCTTAGCTTGGGCCTTTGCCTTAGCCCTAGTGCTAGCCAGCACCCTGAGATTAGCTTCTATGTCGGTAGCTCTGGCCCCAGGTACACAGTAAACTGTCGCTGGTTGCTCCAATCTAATGTTACGAGTGATGGAGTCACCGATCACTAACGTCTGAGGAGTCCCACTCCCACCATGCTGCAAAGGTGAAACCGGTGGGGCTAATCTTGAGTCCTCCCTAGCGCTAGGACTCCCTGCCAGTGATGTTGCGCCAGTCGCATCTAAAGTTACTAGCATACGTTCTTCCTCAAGCGACTGAACGCGACTCTCTAACAGAGTCAACTTTTCGAGCAAAATGACACATGTAGGACAATGTGAGTGGGTGTGAGACATTATAGTTAACTTACGTTAATAGTTTATGCCAGCCAGGGAAATCCGTCCCTCTCTCACTCTCCCTCTCTCCCTCCCTCTCCCTATCTATCTATCTATCTATCCATTTCTATGTATTTATTTCTCTCTCTCTCCTTCACCAGAGCTGTCAGTCCTGGCTGGTCCAGAGTGGAGGCCAGCTGGTTGTGAGCGTGCTCAGTAGCACCTGTTGACCTTCCCGGTGATGAGTGCTGGCTCGGCAGCCATGTTGTAAAGTCATCAGGCAGCAGCGGGCCGGAGGTAAAGGTCAAGGGTCAAGCATGCTGAGCTTTAGATCTGACAGACAGGAAGAGACACCTGAACGATCTCCAAACCATGAGCTCCTGTGTGTGTGTGTGTGTGTGTGTGTGTGTGTGTGTGCGCACGCGCGCGCGTGTGTGTGTGTGAGGCGACAGAATATGTTTATGTATGCTGAGAGCGTGTGTGATATTTATAACGTTGCATTCTACAGAACTATGTGAATTTGTCCACACAGGCGATGTTTGCCTCTGTGCTGGGAAACACATCTGCATGGCATGGTTTGGGTGCATTTTCATGGGACATTCCTGTCTTCTGGTTAGTAAGTGTTTTAAGATGCGCTCTCTCTTTCCCCCTCTCTCTCTCTCACCCTCTCTCTCCCCTTCACTCTCTCTCTCTCTCCCCCTCTCTCTTTCTATCTCTCGCTCTCTCCCCCACCCTCTCTCTCTCTCCCCCCCTCTCTCTCTGTGTCTCTCTCTCTCTCTGTCTCCTCTGCGTCCTCTTGGAAAGCCTCCTAAATCTCCAGCTCAGCTGAACCTCTGACACAGTCCCACTGTTTGGGACGTGAAAGAGAAACAGAGTTAGCAGAACAGAGGGAGAGAGGGAGGGAGGGAGGGAGGGAGGGAGGGAGGGCGGGAGGGAGGGAGGGAAAAGAGGAGGGAGAGTTTGATCTGTTGTTGTTGTCCTGGTGCAACTGAGAAAACAGGAGTGGAACGGTGATGGAAGAAGAGGGGGAGCAGTGGAGAGTGAGGATGAAATATGGAAAAAGAGAGAGAGAGAGATAGAGAGAGAGAAGGAGAGAGAGAGAGAGAGAGAGAGAGAGAGAGAGAGAGAGAGAGAGAGAGAGAGAGAGAGAGAGAGAGAGAGAGAGAGAGAGAGAGAGAGAGAGAGAGAGAGAGAGTGGTGAATGGTGGATAAGATGGCCTCCAGCTCTGTTATAACTACATTGGGAGGACAGAACAGCTAATCGTCATCACCAGAGATGCTGCTTGTGAGTCGACAACAAAGCACTGACACCTTCCTGCTTACCAACACACACGTGAACGCACACATGCACTCTCACACACGCACACAAACACTGACCTCTAGTGGTCATAGATATTATTTTGATGTTAATTGTTGTTAATTGCTTCCACATTTTTTACAAATATCCCGCTGGTTAATTTAGACTGCCGTGCAGCATTTAAAGGATAATACAGATGTTAGCATTTTCAACACCAGCGTCCTTGATGGATAATTGAATTTTGTCAGTAGTGTTATGCTAAATGATTTATTGAATACTAAATAATTCCACTGCAATAATATATTTAGAGGATGCAACATTCGAGGCTTCTTTCAAGATAGGGGAACTTGGGGCCTGGGCGTGGGGTGTGTACGGGCCCTTCAGGCAGCGGTAATTTTACTTTATTGCCATCTTCTGTCTTAAATTGGTATTACACTGCAATTACTGACGATGTTGAGTTAACCAATCACACTCCCTGTGGCATATGATTGAATGAAGCTATCAAGCGGTCCAGAACTAATCGTCTGCTCATTCGCCACCAAACCTCATATAGACTACTTATCCACACGACAATTAAAATGTCCGAAATTGTCTGGGAAAGAATAAAACCGATAATTGGGTTTGGAAGGGGGAGCCAGGTCAAATGTTAGATTGATTATATCAAATCAAATCAAATCAAATTTATTTGTATAGCCCTTTTTACACGCAAGCATGTCACAGAGGGCTTCACATATGCCCATAGAACTGCCCCTCAACCAACCTAAACCCTCAAGGACAAACAGATCAGAAAAGAAAATACGTCAACTAAAATCGTCCAAAACGCTCAATTTGATCTGCATAGAGACAATGTTATTGTGCAATTTCTAATGCACCATCACCATTACAAAACATTAATGTTCTAATCCAATAGCACGAGATGCAAGATGTCGCCATTTATCTCACGTACATCCAACCTCTAATTGAAAAGGATTCTCAGATTTTAATAGCATTGGCGAGTCCAATTATTTTGTGGTTATTTCTGGTCTCCAGACTCAGACCAGAAATGCGTAGGGAGGGTGAAGGCATCGTGTGTTTTTGGAGAAAGACGTGTAACGTGAAAGAAATGTCACGTGACAGGTGTGGTGAACGCATATAGACTAACTTCTCGAACCCGCATAGGTCGAATGTATTTGCTACACTATCTGTTTTCTATTAAAGCTGTGCACCTAAAGATATTGCAGGTGAGAACGAAGCTGAGCAACGAAGATGAGCATGAAGGACGGTGACGTTGATATATAGACCATTTATTTTGTTTACTAATCAACTTTCTGACTATGTAGGCTATAACGTATAGTGTATAACGGGAAGACTCTCTTCCCCACCCCAAAATGCTTCCAAAACTAAGCTAGGCCTATTCTAAAAGGCTATTACAGAAGTCCCACACAGATGACGAATGCAGACTTAATTAAAAAATCTGCAACGGTCGGGGTGTGCATTAACATCTGCAGTAAAGTCTTAATAAGATGTATTCTTTGAACTGACTGTCAGACTTGGTTATTTCAGGCTGCTAAATGTCAGGCTATGAGGTAGACAAGCGCTATGATTGCCATGGCCACGGGCGCGCGCCATACCATGGACAGCTCCCAAAAAAAACCCGCAAAACAGACGGTCACACAAAACACACACAAAACAGAAGACTCACAATTTCAAAAAATCTGCAAAATTCAAATCTAAATTCTGCATTCTAATTCAATTTTTGAATTACCATCGTGAAGTAATACATTTTTTTTTTAAACTGTCCCCCCATATAAGTCGTGCGTCCGGAAAGACACATTCTGTCAATGAGAAGAGAAGAGGAGTGGGTTAAGCATTTGTTTAACGCAACCGATTAATTCACTACGCCTGATGTTCGAATGAAGCGACGCTGTCTACAGGTAGCCTTCCACTCAACAGCCCGCTGCGACATCTAGTGCGCATCGGCTATACTCTCCTTGTCTCTAGCACATCTGGACGCGCAAGAGGAACAGCGGGGCAGAGGCAGTTGCTGCGGCAGCACCCGCATTGCAACACAGAATCGATGCTCCGTCGTAGAGACCGAGGATACTCGCTGTTACATGTGTGATGTTCATTCGTTTCTGCCCCCCCCCCCCCCCACACACACACACACACACACACACATACTCCAATCCAAAATAGCAGTAGCGCCGAGTAGACAGACCCCATAGACGTCACGGCCACTGATATCGCGGATTTTTTCTCGTGCCAGTTGATAGTGTTGACTAGGGATTGCGGTTGCAACATTTTGCTCTGTAAGTTGAGCAGTAAGCGACACGACTTATCATCAGTGGCGCTACAAGCCTAGCAAGACAGCAGTTTACATGGCACCGGGAAGCAACAGGAACAGGCTAGTTAGAATTCAGAGACGTGGACGGACGTTTTTCAAAACCCAGACAGAAGGGTAAAGCGACAGGTAGGCGTTATAAGAAAGCATTGTAACTTTGCGTAAAAACTCGGAGTCCCTCGTAACTTGGCCGGTGTACCCGTTTCCCCTCTCATCTATCTCCTCTTGCCCTACACTTCAACCCTCGATTTTCGGGGGAGAGATGGAAAACAGCAGGTGACTGACGGTCACGGTTACTTTAGGATTGTGAACGGGGAGTTGGAACATCCCGAAAAGCCGAAAGAAGGATGGTGAGTATAAGGGACACATTTGGAACTTTCATCTCTCATTTTCGACAACATCGAACCCCCATCCTCGCCCTGCCACCCGATCACTCAGACCTCCGGTTCACACGGCAAGCCCGCGGTGCAGCCACGGTCACGGTCGCCCATAACCCCATCCTCTTCATCACAACACGAGCTGCGTATACCTGAAGGCGTTCCGATCATAAGACCGTCTGACATAGGCCTACTGAGCATGCAGCAAATGGGTGAACATGTATGACCTCTTAAATATGAGAATACGACTTAGGCCTGACGTGAATTTGTTTTTAATCAAAGGGATTCAGGCGCTTGGAAACATATATGTTCACCTTAGTTCTAACCTGTTGACAGACCCGTTCCTGATGGATGAAAGTTAGCCTCTCACTCCAATAAGAGGGCCCGGCTTTTTAAATGCTACATATATAGGCTGCAGTATTTACTTTCGGTACACATCGACAAGCATAGCCAAACATTTCCCACGTGTTTTCCTATAGGCCTTCTACTCTACGGACGCAAAACTAACAGCTATAGGTTTGTGACGCAGGGCTATTCTAATTATATCCCACCACACAGGACGATTAGAGCAATAAACTAATCTATTGCTCGTGTCATGCTCATTTCAGTGTGTTTATTAAGGCCTACAGTAGCTACTCATGCACTTAACAGGCTGCCTTGTCGGAGATAACCTCAACAGGCTGTGTTTAACAGTCCACAGGCACACGCAGACCATTTATTCTACAGGTCTAATGCAATCCTCTAATATTTCAATTATGACTTAAAATGCATTGGTTTTTACATTTACATTTAGTCATTTAGCAGACGCTCTTATCCAGAGCGACTTACAGTAAGTACAGGGACATTCCCCCCGAAGGAACTAGGGTGAAGTTCCTTGCCCAAGGACACAACGTCAATTGACACGGCCGGGAATCGAACTGGCAACCTTCAGATTACTAGCCCGACTCCCTCACCGCTCAGCCATCTGACTCCCCTTTTTCATTACAAAATAGCAGCGCGTGCAGTTTACCATGATTTTGATCGTCATGCTATTGTACCGTCATCTGATGCAGGTAGCCTAGTCTAGTGAGACACTGTAGTATACTCTCGAATCATCATAGACCAACACTGGTGGAATTTGGAACCTCCACCAGCTACATTTGTTTCCGTTGGAGAAGTAATCTTTAAAATTGCCTTTTTTAATAGGACTGCTGTATAGTATATTTGTAGAATTTCATAGTATCGCAGTACACCTTTAATGGATATAATGTATGCTTAACAGCAGGACAGAAAGAAAGAGAGAAAGTGTGTGTGTGCGAGAGTGTGTGTGTGCAAGAGAGAGAGAGAGAGAGAGAGAGAGAGAGAGAGAGAGAGAGAGAGAGAGAGAGAGAGAGAGAGATAGATAGATAGAGAAAGAAAACACTGTTTGAGTGTGAGTGAGACAGAGAGAGAGAGAGAATGAGAGGGGGGTCTCTTGTTTCTTGAGTTTGTCACATCCTGTGCATTTTTAGTGAGCGCACAAGATGTGCCTCTTTCAGGAACTTCACTTGAAAAATGTTTGCTCATGGCTGTAACTTCTGACCTTTCGTCAGTTCCTCGTCAAGTTGAGTAAAACAAGTTTGGAACCTAATTTCCTTTCCTTCTTGCGCTAATGTGATTTGCAGGATAGGACCAAGCTGAACATTTTCCTGGAACATGAGAAAGAGAGGATGGAGACTGTGTGTTTGCCTTCAAGTCTGGTTAAAATCAATGACTGAGAGGAACAAAACATGTTTTCATTAAGCTCAAAC
>NC_085028.1:16061405-16078734 GCF_963692335.1 Osmerus eperlanus
TCAATACTGCTAGTCCGGGTTCTCAGTCTCTTTCATCTCCAACCCCCCCATACATCTCACACAGCCAGTCCTCAAAGGTCCACAATGCTCAGTCCACCAGGCAAGCCAGACAGCAAGTCACTCTCCTGGGAACTGGAAGCCCTTTCCTGTTCAGGCTGTCGTTTGGGGGGGAGGGGGGGGGTTGGTAGGGGTGGATACACACTCACATAGATATCCTGCTGCATATAAAAGCACATATATGGAACCTAGACACACACACAAACACACCCACACACTCATAACTATAGGACATACAGAAATGAATGTATGGACATACAGACAAACACACCTGACCTAGCATCAAACCCATGACAGTAATCCTGTGATGTATTATTGATGAGAGAGAAAAACTGTTAAAAGGATCAGTAGGTATTGATGTCTATTAGATTCTGGCTGACTGATTGAGGTAATTATAGGATAAAACACGTCAGTCAGGTTAACTTTGAATTTGTCAGGTGCAGATTAGTAAATATGTCAGTCCTAGAGATAAGAATGCTGTCTATTGCTGTTAAATGTTGAGCAGAAGCACAGGTATAGCTTTAGTGAGGGAATGTGTGTGTTGTAGGGCATCTACATAATGTGTAACAACAGGGGGCAATGTTTTACAGAATGCTTCACGGAACCACGGCTGCTTGGGCTCTTCAGTCAGTGAGCTTCTCAGCAGGGTTGTTAATGCAAAGCTTTCTTAGAGAAAGAGTGTGTTTGTGTGTGTGGTTAAAAAGGCAGAATTTATGGAGTAGTTCAACTCTATGACTCACAGTAGGAATGCAGGCACTTCTCATGGTTTTCTTTTTGTGAATACCTTTGTAAGCGTACCTCATCCTGGTAATACTAACGTTGTGTATGCGAGGGGACATGCGACAGGACATTCACAAGAGGACAAGAAAAGGCTTAACAAAGTGAACTGTCTGAAGACAGACAGCTAAAGGAGAGAGAGATGGAGAGATGCTGAGGAGATTGAACTGTCTGGAGACAGACAGCTAAAGGAGAGAGAGATGGAGAGATGGTGAGGAGATTGAACTGTCTGGAGACAGACAGCTAAAGGAGAGAGAGATGGAGAGATGGTGAGGAGATTGCGTGTGTCTGTAGCTACAGTTTCTCCAGGTGTAGGACCCCCTTGAGACCCCTCAGAACTGAGCGTGCTCGGTGAGCTCAACACTCTGCTCCTCCAACTGATTAGAAACTAACCCTAACCTCTCTGGGTCTAACCCTAACCTCCCTGGGACTAACCCTAACCTCCCTGGGACTAGCCCTAACCTCCCTGGGTCTAACCCTAACCTCCCTGGGACTAACCCTAACCTCCTTGGGTCTAACCCTAACCTCCCTGGGACTAACCCTAACCTCCCTGGGTCTAACCCTAACCTCCCTGGGTCTAACCCTAACCTCCCTGGGACTAACCCTAACCTCCCTGGGTCTAACCCTAACCTCCCTGGGACTAACCCTAACCTCCCTGGGACTAACCCTAACCTCCTTGGGTCTAAACCTAACCTCCCTGGGTCTAACCCTAACCTCCATGGGTCTAACCCTAGAGGGGCAACATGGGACACCAGAATGCTAGACAACAGACTAGCGACATTTCGCTGTCTCACTGCCTTCATTTAATACTTCTAACATGTCATTTATGTAATATTAGTGTAATAAATGGACAAGACTTGAAATATACCTTTTCTATTCATAACTTAAATCAATACAATTCCTTTAAATATCATTAAAAAACTAGATAGAAAGTCTGGAATTAAACCTTATAGTACTGAAATGATACAGTATTGTATCGGTATAATCTATTGTTGATTATCAGACAATAAAAAGTTCCTGATTTGTCGTCTTCCATAATTTAGTTGTACAATCTACACAATTAAAACGTCACCAGCGATGTGTATTTGAATGTCAACAAGGTGTCAGTGACATTACACTTGTGCTTCACCTGGATGAGTCTTGAGGTGAAAGGTCATTTCTGCTCTCTTGAACTCCTAATCATTGACTACTTGTTATTCAAAGAATGTACCTCAAGGGCTTATCTACGGTGGCCCTGAAGTGCAAAACACACCCACTAATATGAGTACATTCCCCAAATGAAAACACTCCCCCCAAATAGGATGACTTGCTCATTTGTCTATTTGACCATACATTTTTCTTCCTTTAAAGTGAGGCTGATTGAGTGGCTGACCTCTTATCACCCATTCAATGTTTGTGTTGAACACGCACATACACACACACACACCAATAAAGAACATTTACCATCCATCAATTTCAGTGGTTTGTATTGTAATTGTAATGTAAATGTAAATATTGGTTGCTAATTTAGCACTCTGAAAGTGTGTATTCTCCAGGCACATCTCTTTATTCACTCTCAGAAGCAACAAATACAGTTTGTGTCTGTCAGGCTCTCAAACCACTGATTAGACTTGGGCTTTGAGTCCTCTGGTTACTCAGTATGAATGTGACACTAGAATGTGTTTTTGTATCAGGAGACTTAAGGAGAAAAGATGAGATAATAGATTGCCCTCAGAAAATTTAAAACTGTAGCCTACATTGCAAACACACTGGTACAATGTCTTCAAAGAATAACACCGGCTGTGTGATTTAAATGTCCTGTGAACTTAAAGATACGATGCGCAAGTTTATTGAAATATGATTATTGCAGGTCGTAAGATAGCCTATTTTTAGGCTCTCCTCTCAAATAGCTTCAACTTCAAAACGTAACTCTGAACATTTCCTCCAACAAGGCCATTCAAGGTGTGACAAGGTGGATTTCAGGTTAGATTCCATTGTAAGGTAAACACTAAAGAACAACTAGGTCCATATTAAGTCAACATCGATTCACTGTCAAAGTAATATCACCATTCCATCTTGGGGGAGGGTGGGAAGGAAATCAGGAGGGAAATTAGAGAGGAGAAATTAGAAGAGAACCCTGTTTCATTCTACACTTCACTCTTAGTATTTTGAAGTGTAAATGAGCTGCAACAAATGTATGCTTTTTAATCTATGCAATCTTCATAAATAATAAGTATGCATACCTATTTAAGAAATATCAGTTGTAAAATTTAAGTAGGCTACATCCATGAAAATTATCCAAATGTTTGAATGTTTGATATTAGTTTAAACAATAGGTTTGGAGGTGATATAGTAAGAAAAAAAAGAAAAAAAAGAAAAAGAAAACAGACGCAAGCACACCTCACAATTTCCCCAGAAAATGTACCCCCTCTGGTTAGCCGCCTACTTCCTTTACAGATTTAAATACCTGTTGATAAACAAACATTCCACTGCAAAAGCAATATGAGTAAACACGCATTAAACGAACACATATTTAACTGCTTAAACGTATAACTGAAGCTCAAAGGTAAACACTTCACCACTTGAGGGCTTGCTAGGTTCAAAGCGGAGGCATTTGTCTACCAATTCAACTTTTACTCGCTTTTCGGGAAACTTCAGAGAACGGACTATACCATTGCAGTTCAATAGAAGGGGTGAGTCATGCGGCTCCAACAACACAAGTCCCGCCTCGGTGTGTATACTAGAAGAGATTTGGGGATATAAAATGAAGGAACTCTGTTTTACAGCGTATTTAAGCCAGAGTTCCACCGGCGGACTCACAGAGCTACACGACATTTATACCATCTTAATGTTCTGAAAACACTCACCAACAGATCATTTCTGTATCACTCAAAGCTGACAACAATTCATCTCCTTCATCTCTCGCTGGCATTTCTGCCGGGTAGCGTGAGCGACACAGCATAGCCATGGCTGGGGAATGTGTGGATCAGCGGGCGCTACAGTATGAGCAAACTTTGGTAAGTTTAACTTGTTGACAGTTGGAACTTCCTAGTTACTTAAACGTGGCTAAAGGCAAAAGCTGTCTTGTCACGCGACGCTTGTTTAAGCCATTGCCGTTTTTTTAATAAACGATCTTGTTAACTTTTGCACCTGGGATTTTTAGCTGCGTGAGAGACATCTGGACATCTTAATGTTGTTTATCTTTAAATGTCTGGGATCTGTAGCACACTTCATTATGTAATTTTCTCACATGCAGTTATGTAGCAATGGGCCTATTGTCAAAGCATCTGGATTTGGCCTGAACAAATGCCTGACTGTCTCAGTCCCCGCTCTAATGGCATTTTGTCTACAGCAGCCTACATATAGAAGCTATCCATAGCATGCGTTGTTTACAAAATCGTCCCATTGCCTTAGCACAAAAGACATTGTGAAGTATCCAGGAGCACATTGCGACTGTGTGCGTGGGTTTCATAGGCTAAAACCCAAACAATGGGTGCCTTTAATGCATGTAGGCTATTGTGCAGGTTTAATATGCAGTGAAAATTTGCAAAATTTGGTTCAAAAGAAAATCATAGGAAAATGGCAATGACTCGACCAAGCGAGACTCTTGTCTCAAAGCTTACAACTGTTTCCCTGGCTATTTCTCGTTCCCTCTCCGAGCTTGACAATTCCACAGGTGTGCTCATTAAATTCCACCCACTGAAGACAAAGTCTAAACAATTGCAATTCTAATGCGCCTCACTCATGTAAGCCGTCTGCTACTGGTGTTTATATAACCAGTCAAGTGCTTGGTATGAGCAAATGCACGTTGCTGTGAATAGACATCATCAAAAGCGCTCTTTGGTGTGGTTTCTTGTGGAAGCGAACTGCCCCAGCGCGCCTCGCGGTTGACCCATTCTGTACGCCTTGGAATGAATGGGGGGAGGTGTGATGTGTCCTCCTGATAGACATTCATTCTGTGAATATCTCTTCCTTTCTTTTATCGATTTAAAGTTATTCACTACGTTACCGTCAGGATTGCAATGAGGCATTGAAATAAGAGACTCAAAAACTCCACTCAACTTTACAGTCGTTCCACCTCTTTAAACATCTCTGTGCAGACTTCCCCCTCGCTGCTTTTAGCTGGCTGTGTGCGTGTTTGAGTGTGTTTGGAGAGATTACACAACGTGCGACCCGCTGATTCAGCGCTGAACGATCCGTCAGCCTCACGGGGTCTCGTGCTTGGCTCACAGGCTGTCCAACAGGCTCGCGCGCCCGGCTCTAGAGTCACTCTGTAGCCTCTCTGTCTCTTTCTTTCTCTCTCCTTTCTCTTTTTCTCTCGCTTTGTCTCCCTCCCTGTGTTCTCTGCAAAAACCCGTGGGTAGCCACGACAAGATTGCTTTGTCCGACCTGGACGGTGGATGCGTGGGCCTTTTTTATACAGTCAAACTAAAAGAAACGACAGTAAAAGTTGTAATTTATTATAACTGTAACTAAATTTCAACCACTACACTCACAGTCCCCCAGTCTCTTTACCTTGTAAAGCACTTGACGCAGCCTATTGATTAAACAGGACGTAAACATCTCTCTACTAGACAGTTTGTTCTCGTGCGTTTAGTCTCGTCAGCTCTCGCTCTAGAACACCTCATTCCATCTGAGCTTCGAACGCCCCTTTCTTACTCTCGGTTATCTTGTCTGTCCCAATTCCGTGTACCATCCATCTCCTCTCCGGCCTATCTAATGCTACCCCCCCCCACCCCCCCTCTCAGGTCAGTGAGGTCCATCCTATTTGCCACCGTTCTCTACTTCCATCCGGGGGTGGGGGTGGGGGGGTGATTGTCCGTAGACATTTAGGAGGAAGTGGGATTGTTCCCTAAGGTTGATAATTGGGAACAAATGGGGCTCTTAATGAGATTACCCACCCTCCCTTCTCAGAGACAGGTTGTCCCTGGTCCCTTGCTGTGACTTTGTTTCTGCTCGCTTGCTATTCCTGTGTTCCGAGAGGATGCCACTCTGCTCATGTCATTACCTCAGAGACTGTGATGATCCCCTCCTTCCCAGAAGTCTTAATTCATTGTCTCTCCTTCCGTCCCCCTCTCCTCTGGCCCACCTCCTTCCCTCCCTCCTACCTTCCGCTGTCTCCTTCCATCTCTCCCCCCATCTCTCCCTCCCTCCACCTCCTGCTCTCTCTCTCCCTCCATCTCTCCCCCATCTCTGTGTCCCTCCCTCCATCCCTTCTCATCCCTCATTTACAGACAACAGACAGAGCTCGTTCTCCATGGCTTGTTGCCGTGCTCTCATGGCTTGGCCAGGGTAATAGGCCGTGTGTGTGTGTTTGTGTCTATCTCAGATCATTATGAACTCCTCAGAGTCTTACCCTTTGTTTTAGAGGTTTGCGATAAGGTGTTTTTTTGGGGCGGTGTTCCCTGGCATGCTGAGCGTGTGCGTGGACGCTGTTTACAGCGTGAGATAAGAGCTGTCAGAGCGGGGAGATATGGCAGCAGTGTGGACAGAACCAGAAAACAACCTTGAGTCTGTGATGGGGAGCCCTCCGGAGAGGGGCACCGGCTGGCAGAGCCGGCTGGCAGATGGGTCATGTCTGGGTGATATGCCACTCTGTAAATGACCTAGGCAGGGGGCTGGGGGGCAGGGGATGTGGACCAGAGGTGGACTTGTTATAAGACACGTCTGCTGAATGTGACTGATGGATACCTGGTTAGGGAGTAGAAGGATGGAGGGATGGTCTTCTTGTACTGGGCCGGTTGCCTGTGTGTGTGTGTATAAATAATGACCCCAAACTTTATGCAAACAAGCAATTGAAGGCAAGAAGTGTGGTAATCGATAAGGTGTTTGTTGCTAGTGTTCTTGGGCATGTTGAGTGTGTGTGTCTAGCTGCAGAACAAGTTAATTTGTAACCAAGTGTTATTTGCCGGTTAATCTCCTTGTTTGACTAATCTGGCTTTATTTAATCACAGCTCTTTTGATGTCAACATCTAAAGCAATAATGGCATTATTTTAACCTCCTATGTTATCGCTCTCTTAGTTTCAATATTGGTTCACAATTCGCTGTCCGTCACCTCGTTTTGTCTGGGAGGTCAACAGCTCCTTGACCTGTGTTTGTGTGTGTGTGCGTGTGTGTAGGTTTTGTGATTTACTTGGCGTGAGAAAGGGAATGTTGCCTAACGTTTACTCAGGGGCTATGATTATCGGCGAGTGGCACTTCCAGATAAGGATCAAGGGTTTCACAACAAAGATCACCTTTTTTCCAAAGGCCAGTCGATACCTACCGAGTGTATTCACTTTGTTCCACAAGGCCATGAGAATGTGTCGTCACTGGTGTTGTCAAGAGCAGCTACACAAACAATCATGGTCCGCTCGAAATCAAACGGCATCTCAACAAGAGAGGGTCAACAATTACTAATGACAGAAGATATGATGGACGTCTGATTTAACAAAAAAGTTCTTTAAATTCGTTACCCAACACATGAGCTGGGAATGAGTTCTTTGAAGTATTGACAGCCTTTAATGTGACGTGATTTTACTATCAATTGATATCATCAAATGGTCATTTACTGTTTGAAGATTGATTGATTGATAGTCAAGCAAGTTTAAAGACTTTTGATCGTTTGAGGCTTTTGTTTCAGCTTGTGTTTTTCCACCGTGTCTTCTCCGCTTGTCCTCCTCAGGAACAGACTCACCTCAGCCAACCTCAGGAAACCTTGATCCTATCGAGTCAGGTGGCTGAGCGGTGAGGGAATTGACGTTGTGTCCTTGGGCAAGGCACTTCACCCTACTTGCCTAGGGGGAATGTCCCTGTACTTACTGTAAGTCGCTCTGGATAAGAGCGTCTGCTAAAATGACTAAATGTAAATGTATCGAGGTTACACACAAACTATAACCTCCCGCTATGACATGAAGTGAGTTGAACATTAGTGTGTTCCTTCAGTCACTGGCAGTCATCCTTTTACTGAAGGGAAGAATACCCAGGGAGCTGAACATGAACTTGACAGATCAGATGTGCAGTGCCGTATCAGGGATCAGATGTGTTTGTCTGATGTGTTTGGTGTTGAAGGCTACTATCTGTAAGCTTTTGTTTTGCATATCAACCAGCTCTCACAAGACAAGAGGCCAGGCCTGAGGGGTTGGGCGCACACACAGACACACACACAGACACACACACAGACACACACACAGACACACACACAGACACACAGACAGACACACACACACACACAGACACACACACACACACAGACACACACACACACACACAGACACACACACAGACACACACAGACACACACACAGACACACAGACAGACACACACACACACACAGACACACACACACACACAGACACACACACACACAGACACACACACACACAGACACACACACACACACACAGACACACACAGACACACACACACACAGACACACACACACACACACACACACACAGACACACACAGACACACACAGACACACACAGACACACACACACACAGACACACACACACACACACACACAGACACACACACACACACAGACACACACACACACACAGACACACACATCCCCTTGGTCTTTGCCGTCCCTACATGCAGGTTCCAATAACCGTCCAGGACAGCTTATAAAAGTTGTTATTTGATCCGACCTGCCCTTTTTATTCAAACAAAAATCTAGGTTGTTTTGCCGTCTTCAAAGTTCCACTTCTACGTGTTCAGTCTGTTGTCCACCAGCTAAACGCGTCGCTCAATATTGAATTGTTCCGGGCCTGAGCTGGGTTTGTGTGTGTGTGTGTTTCCTCTCTCTTTATTAATTAGAAGATGGTGTGATCAATAGCAGAGAGGTATGAAGTAAGTGTTGCCTGGCGATGTGCCTGGAGGTCTGAGGCCTCCTGCTGGAGCTGGGTTAAGGACAGGGACCCGGCCCAGTTCAGGTTAAGACCAGGGGCTGGGAGTTTGGACCCGGCCCAGCTGCGGTTCAGACCAGGGACTGGGAGATTGGGCCTGGCTGAGCTCAGCCTCAGACCAGGGGCTGGGAGTTTGGACCTGGCCCAGCGGCGGTTCAGACCAGGGGCTGCGAGTGAGGACCCGGCCCAGCTGCGGTTCAGACCAGGGGCTGGGAGATTGGGCCTGGCTGAGCTCAGCCTCAGACCAGGGGCTGGGAGTTTGGACCTGGCCCAGCGGCGTTTCAGACCAGGGGCTGGGAGTTTGGACCTGGCCCAGTTCAGGTTAAAACCAGGGGCTGGGAGTTTGGACCTGGCCCAGCTGCGGTTCAGACCAGGGGCTGGGAGTTTGGACCTGGCCCAGCTGCGGTTCAGACCAGGGGCTGGGAGTTTGGACCTGGCCCAGCTCAGGTTAAGACCAGGGGCTGGGAGTTTGGACCTGGCCCAGCTGCGGTTCAGACCAGGGGCTGGGAGTTTGGACCTGGCCCAGCTGCGGTTCAGACCAGGGGCTGGGAGTTTGGACCTGGCTGAGCTCAGGTTAAGACCAGGGGCTGCGAGTGAGGACCCGGCCCAGCTGCGGTTCAGACCAGGGGCTGGGAGTTTGGACCTGGCTGAGCTCAGGTGCTACAGGGGGGCGTACAGCACCAACACAGGCTAAGTGTGGACCTGTAAACAGATGCATGGACACGTGTGCACTAGACTAGATATAGAAGTGGGCGGTGTTACTTGTGGGGGTGGATGCAGGAATACACTGTGTGTGTGTGTGTGACCATTCCAGTGTCATGTGGCTGTTTGTCACTTAGGCCATAGTGTCACGGTGTGAAGACTGCCCTTCCTTTACTTGTCCTAGTGACACCAGTATGACAAAGATCCTGTTGTCCAGCTTAATGTGACTCCACTCCAAAATCCCAAACCATGATCTTTTACCCCCCCCCCATTGTGACATCATCTAAACACTCTAATTCTGCTGACATCACAGATAACTTATTGGTTCATCCCCTCATGCTGTGTTCACACCAAACGCCCGAATGAAGCGAATTTTCGCATCACGTTCATTCACGCGAATAGCTAACTATTTTTTTTTTTCGTCTTCCACCATGTCCAAAATTACTACTATAAACAAATACGAAGTAGTGTCGTTTGAGGACACTAGTGAGGATGCCCACAGACAGCTACAATACTGTTGCCCTCCATACTAAAACGTCAGTGACATCTCAACGCGAATCTTTGGCCAAAAACACGCTAGACGCGAATAGCGCAAATTCGCCTCATTCGCGCAAATTTGTGTAATCTCGCCGCGCGAAAAAAAATCTCTTCGCGTTCGGTGCCAACACGGCATCAGCTTCCAATGTGACTGGTTTGTTGATCAGCATTGTGACATCACAAAGCTCTTCCATCGTGACATCACAATGAAACGGCCTCCCGTTTTGACATGGCATTCTGAATCCCTGTTTGTTTGTGTTATGTTGTCACCCACCAACGAAAGAGCAGGTTATGGCCATTAAGGCTTTGATTTAGTCGATCAATGCTGTGTTGTTGGCGGGCGTGTGATTGGGCCTTTCAGGTCAGGCAGGTGGGGATGAGAGGGAAGGCTGTTTAACGTTGGGTGAACAGACGATGATTTGTCATTAGTGCTGTGTGAACACACACACAGACACACACAGACACATACAAGGATTTCATCAGTTCTCCGTACACACAGCCTCTTTCTGCTCTGTGTAACGACTTTCCCTCATCTTCCGTTGGTAATTAAGGATCCTAACTGGAGCTAATGAGTGCTGGCTCAGGGCGTGGGAGAGAGAGCACAGGTGATTAACACTCTGGACTGTGGAGAGGACTACAGTACACCCCCCCTCCCCCTTATGGCTGTGTCTCTGTCTGTCTCTGTCTGTCTCTGTGTGTGTGTCTCTCTTCTCTCTCTCAATTTCTAATCCAATATCGTATTATTTGTCTCTCATTTGCTTTTAACTTGTGTGTCTGTGTGTGTCTGTGTGTCCTCTCACTGAACCGCAGTTATGTCCGGTGTGTGCTCTCTGTGACCCTGGTGGTGTAAATCTGTTGTCTCTGTGTTTCCTGACAACACAGGGAGACACACACACACACACATTGTATTACTGAGGCACTAGGAGGGTATGTGTGATTGTCCTCAGCAACCTCCCAGTCCAACACAGCTCACAAGGTAGTACTGTAGGTTTGGTTTTCAGACGTGGGTTCAGAACAGGGTAAGGATTCATCATGGACAACAAATCTAATTTGTTTCATGGAGTGGAAGCTTCTCTTACCAAACAGTAACTCGCCCAGCCCCGCCCTGTTTCACACAGCGCTGAGAGAGCGATGTCAGGGTGTTGGGACTGGACTGGACGGGACGGGACAGGGGTATCGATGGCTGCAGAGGTGCGGAGGAGGGGAGGGGGGGGGGAGGAGGGGTGGGGTGGGGAGGTGCAGGCAGGATAGATGGGCTGTATAATGTGATGTGACGGCGAGGGAAAAGGAGAGATTAAGTTGGAGCGTTAAGGAGCCAACCGCTCTGCTCTGGACCCCTGCACACACACACACACACACACACACACACACACACACACACACAGGAGCTCTCACACACACATACACACGCACACATACACACCCATACGCATGCATACATACCATACCATCCATACACACACACTTAGACGCAAATACAAGCACATGCTCACACAAAAAGTATTTGTTCCTAAATTATTGTGACTGTGTTCGTGTCTATTTAAGTTCAATAGACACAAAGTGCCCACAGCAGTTGCCCTGACAACAACTGACTTCTAGAAATCGTGATGGCAACTAGGTGACTCAACTATGACATTCTACCTGATGGTTTGGCCAAAATCTACTACTGCTAAAAAAAACAACAGCTATCTTCATTTTCGGCAATGTCATCTTATATTTTCAGAAGTTCTCGGATGGTTACTTCCTCCCTCCAGCGGTGTGTGTTTGTTTGTTTTCTGTTGTTATTTTCGTTGACTGTCTAGGAAAACAAATTCCGACATTCCACTCCTGTGAGAGCCTTGAGTGTGGCTATCCTCTGCCCCCCCACATTCTGACCACAACACACACACACACACACACCTACATGCATGCACACAAACACACACTTGCACTAAATCACGTGCATGGGCCCATGCACACAAACAGAGGCATATATTATCATTCACACACACCCACACTCTCACCCACACGCTTTCTCTCTGACACACATGCATACACACACACATGCCAAGACCTTCCCACGCAGTGCTAGTTACAGTGCAGAGTGTGTGACTGGAGTGTTAACCAGCCGAATCTGGATTTGATCCAGGACTGACCTATCAATCACTGGCTGGACTCCCCCCCCCCCCCCCCCTGCTCTAAACCTCACCCCTCTCTTTTTTCTCCGTCCCCAACCCTACCTCCCTCTCTCTCTTCCAACCCCTTCTCCAATCCCTCTATCTCCCTCTGCTTCTCTAATCCTGTTCCTCTCTTTCATTTTTGGTGAACTCTCTTCACCCCTCAGCTGTATCCTCTCTCCCTCTCTCCCTTTGTCTCCCTCTCTTTCTCTCTCTCTCTCCCTTTGTCTCTCTCCCTGTCTCTCTCTCTCCCTGTCTCTCTTTCTCTCCTTGTCTCTCTCTCTCCCTGTCTCTCTCTCCCTGTCTCTCTCTCCCTGTCTCTCTTTCTCTCCTTGTCTCTCTCTGTCACTGTCTCTCTATCAGCTTTTCCTTTCTTCTCTCTTCCTGTACACACATGTTGCTGACCTGGGGGATGTTCTAGAAGCTCAGCTGCTCTCTGTGTGTTTGTGAAGGTTGAATACGACTTACACACACACACACACACACTGAATGTGTCAAGACATGATGTTGATAGATGAAGATGATGATACGGTCCTTAGCCCTGTTTGACAGTCAGCCGGCCCCAGGGGCTCCGAGCGGGCGAGGTGTTGGCTGGGGGAGCGGGGGGCAGCAGGCAGGCCTGACGGACACACCGGACATAACTGCGATCCGCATTGACGGGTGCCACTGCCAACCTGGCCCTTGTTTGCCCTGTTGTACTCTGAATGTGTTCACGTTCAGCAGAACACACTTCGTGGACACCACCTGAATATCGAGCGCTTCTCAGATCGTGACATTTAGAAAGTGCACAAGTTCAATTTCAGCATCGACGTCTCAAACTTTAAAAACTCAATGTCCTCTTTTTTTAAGTTATAGGTTAAATCTAAAACGGAGGGGGAAAATATTTCCCAACGTTAAAGATTTAAGTGGAGTTTTCACACGCTTGTTCTCGGGGGGGAAATGCCATGGATCTGACTGGATCATTGTGGACGTGGAGCCCTTCAACAACATGTCTTTTTCAGAATCTAAATCTAAAGCACTAAATGTTCTTCTCCAGATAATCACTGCTCCAGTCTCTGCCTGAGAGCCGTCACATAAAGGAGTTGGTGTGAAGCGCCATGCTTCTCTGTTCCCTCCAGCGCTCAGTTAATCCCTTCTTCCCTTCATCCTCCTGCCCTTCCCTCTCATCCCTCCGTTCTCCAGGGGGGACAGACAGAGAGAAAGAGGTGGACAGGTCTATGCAACGGGTAGTGGGGCAGGGCAGGGCGTCGACAAGGTGTCACTCTGCCACTTGCAGACTGGCTGGTGTGTGTGTGTGTGTGTGTGTGTGTGTGTGTGAGAGAGTGAGTGTTTCTCACGGGAGTATGTATTGCGGGAGAATCAGGTCCTTTGTGTGCCAGGACAGTGCCACCTGACGCTGTCTGGGGGGGAGGGGCGGAGCTACAAGATGACGCTGACACACCCCAGGTGTATGGAGGTGACTGGAGGGCGGGGGTATGGAGTGGGGAGGGGTGTGGAGTGTGGAGGGGTGTGGAGGGGGGATTGGTGTGGAGTGGGGAGGGCGGGGGTATGGAGTGGGGAGGGGTGTGGAGGGGGGAGGGGTGTGGAGTGGGGAGGGGGTGTGGAGGGGGGGAGGGGTATGGAGTGGGGAGGGGGTGTGGAGTGGGGAGGGATGTGGAGGGGGGAGGGGTGTGGAGGGGGGAGGGGTGTGGAGGGGGGGGAGGGGTGTGGAGGGTGTGGAGTGTGGAGGGGTGTGGAGTGTGGAGGGGTGGGAGGGGGGAGGGGTGTGGAGGGGGGAGGGGTGTGGAGGGGGGAGGGGTGTGGAGTGTGGAGGGGTGTGGAGTGTGGAGGGGGGTGTGGAGTGTGGAGGGGTGTGGAGGGGGAGGAGTGGGGAGGGATGTGGAGGGGGAGGGGTGTGGAGGGGGGGAGGGGGAGGGGGGAGGGGTGTGGAGGGGGAGGGGTGTGGAGGGGGGGAGGGGTGTGGAGTGTGGAGGGGTGTGGAGTGTGGAGGGGTGTGGAGGGGGGAGGGGTGTGGAGTGTGGAGGGGTGTGGAGTGTGGAGGGGTGTGGAGGGGGGAGGAGTGGGGAGGGGTGTGGAGGGGGGAGGGGTGTGGAGGGGGGAGGGGTGTGGAGGGGGGAGGGGTGTGGAGGGGGGAGGGGTGTGGAGTGTGGAGGGGTGTGGAGGGGGGAGGGGTGTGGAGGGGTGTGGGGTGTGGAGGGGTGTGGAGGGGTGTGGAGGGGTGTGGAGGGGGGAGGGGTGTGGAGGGGGGAGGGGTGTGGAGGGGGGAGGGGTGTGGAGGGGTGTGGAGGGGGGAGGGGTGTGGAGGGGGGAGGGGTGTGGAGTGTGGAGGGGTGTGGAGGGGGGAGGGGTGTGGAGGGGTGTGGAGGGGGGAGGGGTGTGGAGGGGGGAGGGGTGGGGAGGGGTGTGGAGGGGGGAGGGGTGTGGAGGGGGGAGGGGTGGGGAGGGGTGTGGAGGGGGAGGGGTGTGGAGGGGGGGAGGGGTGTGGAGTGTGGAGGGGTGTGGAGGGGTGTGGAGGGGGGGAGGGGTGTGGAGGGGGGAGGGGTGTGGAGGGGGGAGGGGTGTGGAGGGGGGAGGGGTGTGGAGGGGTGTGGAGGGGGGAGGGGTGTGGAGGGGGGAGGGGTGTGGAGTGGGCGGGAGGGGGGAGGGGTGTGGAGGAGGGGGGTTACACTAGTTTCTTAGTGGATTTATCACACCCATAGCATGGTGTCCCCCCCCCCCATATTACACCCGTTCTCTCTATCTCTCCCCTCTATTTTTCTGTCTCTCTCTTCCTACCTCCCACTCCAGTTCCCCTTTTCTCTCTGTCATAGTCAGGCTTGTGCAGCCTGAAATATCATCCCTATCCATTCCTGTTGTGGGTAGGCGTTTTTTCCTCTTTCTTTAGTGGTAGTGTGTGAGCACATGCTGTGTGTCTGTGTGTGTGGCTTGTGTGTGTGTGTGTGTGTGTGTGTGCGTGAAATCCAAAACCTCTGTCGGAGGCTAGATATGAGCTCGTAGGAGGCACCTCCAATCACCTCTCCTCCCTCTCCAGCTGACTGTTCTCTCTTTTAAAGTCTCTCTTTCTCTGTATCTCTCTCTCTTTCTCTGTCTCTCTCCCTCTTCCTTTCTTTCTTTCTCTTCATTTCTCTCTCTCTCTCTCTCTCTCTCTCTCTCTCTCTCTCTCTCTCTCTCTCTCTCTCTCTCTCCCCCCCCCCCCCCCCTTGTGTCTCTGAAATGATTGACTTGTCAGGTGAGATGTATGGGCTTCCATAAGACAGTCCAGTCTGTTGACAAACACTCTGTATTTATCCATCGGGGGGCAGAGGGAATCACATGTATTGGTCTAACACACTGAGGTGTGTGTGTGTGTGTTGTGTTGAGAGAAAGACTGTGTGTAGGTATGTTTTTGTGAGAGAGGGAGAGGGAGAGAAAAGGGCAGGGGGAGGGATGAGGTTTAGATCTATTAGTATGGATATGAGACCGGGGTGGTGTTATGGTTGATTGAGTTTGAGACTGTGCAGCAGTTTCGTACTCCACTCTATTCTCGTTAAAGTCGGATCGATAATTTTTTTTCTATTTTTATCTCTTCTTTTCTCTCCCTCCTTCTCCTCCTCCTCCTCTTAAGCGGTCCTCCTCCTGGTGCTATGAACCCTCTTCTCTCTCTCTCTCTCTCTCTCTCTGTCTCTGTCTCTGTCTCTCTCTGTCTCTCTCTCTAATAAGTTCTTCGAAGCCTCAGCAATTCTGCTCCTGTGAGAGAAGAGAGAGGGAGGGAGGGACCAGTTGGTGGTTGGCTCTCTTGCCGCTGGATGGGTATGGGGAATTGTGGGAGGAACACACTCCCTCTGGCATGTACACACACAGCACACACACACAGTTACAGTACACATGCAAGTACACTCTTCAGAGCTGTATTATCAGATAATGTTACTGTTTGCTACCCTTGCCTACATAATGATTAAACATGATATGATTTTACCCACCCGCACACACACTCTGACCTTGAAAAACCGCAAGGGTTGTTCATTCACACACACACTGGTCGATATGAATGTGGACATTGACCGCCCTATCACGTTCCTTTGTTACTGTGCCTGTAACTGATAGTGTTTACCTGCGTTAATAACCCACCAAATCCATACTGGACCACACAGTAGAGCCCAACCAATATGGATATTTGGGATCTGATACAGATTCAAACTTTTATTCCCATTTTTTTTACATATATAAATATCAAACGATGGTACAGTGGCCATTCTGTACCAGACATGGAATTACTTCAGCAACAGGAGGTTTAGTATAGCTTGTTGAAGTTAGCCTAATGGTGTAAGACACTCCCTGAACTGCACATCGGTCCTCTTTAACTCAAAGTGATCGCTGATCTGATACGGTCTAATATATCCTTTAGCTAACCACCGTGTACTAGAGAGCATTCACCCAACAACTAGTCTAGCACACGTGTGTGTATGTGTGTGGTTTTCTTATTCACTTTAAAAGGAGTCAGGTGGCTGAGCGGTGAGGGAATCGGGCTAGTAATCAGAAGGTTGCCGGTTCGATTCCTGGCTGTGCAAAATGACGTTGTGTCCTTGGGAAAGGCACTTCACCCTACTTGCCTCGGGGGAATGTCCCTGTACTTACTGTAAGTCGCTCTGGATAAGAGCATCTGCTAAATGACTAAATGTAATGTAATGTAATGTAAATGGTGGTTATTGTATTATTGAAGTGCCTTGCCCAAGGACACAACGTCATTTTCTCAGCCGGGAATCAAACCGGCAACCTTCTGATTAATAGCCCGACTCCCTAACCACTCAGCCATCTGACGATGGTCTATGGTGGGAGTTCCAGGAACATTTAAGCTGGTGTGCAGATAACTATGAGTGTGTGTGTGTGTGACATGTCGCACACACACAGGAAGCTACATATCCTGCTGCCTGCTGGGGCACTTCCTCCTCTTTTTTAAAGGTGATTGATGGAGAAGGGAGGTAAAGGATGGGGTTTGGAGCAAAGGAGTGATGGGGAGAGAGACTGGGGAGGGGGAGAGAGGCGGAGAGGCGGAGAGGCGGAGAGATAGGGAGAGATAGGGAGAGATAGGGAGAGATAGGGAGAGATAGGGAGAGATAGGGAGAGATAGGGGTATGGCGTACACAGTGCTAAGTTGAGGCCCTGTGGGTGTTGTGGTCATATTGTTGATCACTGTCTCAGCTCCACGCTAATGACCCCACCCCCCTCCCCACTCAGCTCAGGCACCTG
>NC_085028.1:16078934-16096434 GCF_963692335.1 Osmerus eperlanus
GGAAGAGAGAAAGAGGAATAGGAGAGATGGAAAGGAGGGGAGATGGAGTTGTTACAGAAAGACAGGGCGAGGGAGAGAGAATCTGTCACCATCTGTCAGTGAGGCTGTCACCTTGATATGTCATCAATGACTGTCAATCTAGGACTCACTGATGCAGAGACTAGGGGAAGCTGTGGAGAGTTGGTGAGGAGAGAGAGAGGAGAGAGGGAGAGAGGGAGAGAGGGAGAGAGGGAGAGAGGGAGGGAGGGGGATTGGCATCAGCATTACACAGGGAGAGTTTGCTGCAAAGATGCTAACCTAACTGTATACATTGTGTGTGTGTGTGTATGTGGGCTCTGAGTATGGGTTATTATAAACTAACTGTATACATTGTGTGTGTGTGTATGTATGTGGGCTCTGAGTATGGGTTATTTTTACCTCTGTGTTGAGGCTGACAACATCTCAGCAGCAGGCCTGAACAAGGGGCTCTACACTGTGACAGCCCTCTCTGTGGGACTGTCACAAGCTCTGTGTGTGTGTGTGTGTGTGTGTTTGTGTGTGTGTGTGTGTGTGTGTGTACTGCAGTGTGCATCTCTACCCCCCTTAAGGCTGTCCTTTGGGCAGGTGTGAGGTATCTATCCTTAATCACTGGTACCCCCGCCAGCTGCACTCTTTCAGTGCCTCTCCATCCCTCTCTCCTCCCACTCTCTCCTCCCCCCTCCTCTCCATCCCTCTCTCCTCCCACTCCTCTCCTCCCCCCTCCTCTCCATCCCTCTCTCCTCCCACTCCTCTCCTCCCCCCTCCTCTCCTCCCTTCCTGTCCCTCCTGTATTTACGGCCCTGACTGAGATTCAAATTCTGTGCACATTGCAGAATTAATTCAACTTCTTTACTTACTACCAGCTCTTCCAAACTCTCTCTCTCTCTCTCTCTCTCTCTCTCTCTCATCCCTCTTTTATCTCCTCCCTTCCCCAGGCTCTTCTCCTTTATTTGCTCTCCATCCATCACCCTTCAGGTTTTTCCCTGCACACAGCTTCCCTCTGCCTTTCTCCTTGAGATTTTTCTTCCTCCCTTCTGCTCATTTCTTTTTTTTTAATCTCTCTCTCTCTCTCTCTCTCTCTCTCTCTCTCTCTCTCTCTCTCTCTCTCTCTCTCATCTCTCTCTCTCTCTCTCTCTCTCTCTCTCTCTCTGTTGTACACAGAGAGGCCCTTGGTTGGCATGGCACCCTGGCATTGTCACCCAGGCCTCTCTACCCACCATGGTGCCCCCACGCCCGATATGGCCCCGGACGTTATTTACAGTACCCCTGTTCATCTTCATCATCTCATCCTCTCTACCTGTCTCCCCCCTATCCTCAGTTCACACTGTTTTTCTCTCTCTCTCTCTCTCTCTCTCTCTCTCTCTCTCTCTCTCTCTCTCTCTCTCTCTCTCTCTCTCTCTCTCTCTCTCTCTCTCTCTCTCTCTCTCTCTCTCTCTCTCTCTCTCTCTCTCTCTCTCTCTCTCTCTCTCTCTCTCTCTCTCTCTCTCTCTCTCTCTCTCTCTCTCTCTCTCTCTCTCTCTCTCTCTCTCTCTCTCTCTCTCTCTCTCTCTCTGTGTGTCTTTCTCTCTCTGTGTGTCTTTCTCCCTCTAAGATAAAATACCACACATTGAGTTTTGACAGGGTGGTTCCTGCTATTTCTTCTTCTTTCTCTCGTTTCTTTGTCTCTTACTCAAACCCTGCCCCCCCCACTCCTCCTCCCCCCCCCTCCCCACACACACGCTGCAGTGGCCTCCTTACCTCATGTCCTCCACCTCAAATGCCACAGATCCTGTATCTCTGCATCTCAATAGTCCAGAGTGTCTTCTCTCGTCTTTGAGATACGGATCAATTGATCTGTCGACCGATCCTGTCAGTGTTGTGTAAAAGCTTGGGGTCAAATGTCACAGCCAATCTAACAAGGGGAGGAGTGTAGTGGTGGCTCCCTGACTGTCCCGACAGCTGACTTCCTCAAGTCCCACTTCTCTGTTCATGTCTTCTTCGTGTCCTCCTCACGTCCTGGACGCTGTCCCCTCGTCGAGCTCATATCTCCCGTCCCGCCACTTCATCTGGGATCAATTACATCAGGCAGGCACGCACAGCCGAGCGCCTATTTTCACGTTTGCCTATATTTGGCGTAATGATAGGCTCTCGACTCGCCAGGCCTTTGTTCTAGTGTTGTGTATTTGCTTCTTTATTTGGCCTGGTTTTTGAGGGGCACATCAGTCAGCCTGGTATTTTTGCCCTCTCGTTTTCCAACCCTGTCGCCGTTCCTCATGCGCCTCTGAAGTCTGAAGTCGCCTCGCTTAATTAAAACGTTGGGCTGACGATCGTGAACGTGGCCGCAAGGACGGCTCCCGGGGCATGCTGGGTAACGGCGGTTGGCGCTGAACGTAACAAACAAATATTTTCCACCTCTCACACCCATGTCTGCTCTCTTCCACCCTTGCGCTCTTTCCTTCTTTCCTTCTTTCTTTCTTTATTACTTTCCTTCTTCATTTCCTTCCCTCTATCCTTCCTTAGTCATTCTGCCCATGGCTCAAGGTCCTGGTAATCAATTCATTAGGATCCACTACTGGAATAAGGGCTTAACTTCTCCCTCACTGGCTTAGACACACACATACACACACACTCTTTTTCTCTTGAACAGACATACCCACACTTTCTGCCACTTTGTACTTCCGAAAAAATCCATCATATCGGTTGTTGTCTGGTCACACTCCCTATTTCTTAGGCTGAGCTGTTAAGCCTGCTAAGGCATTCTTAAACGATCCCCGCACCATGGAGCAGCCTGTGTAGACTCCCCTGAGGGCCTCCGAAGCATTGCTCTGCGCTCGACTGTAATGTCTTAAGTCAAGTGGTCCTCTGCTGTGGACTGGGCAAGCTATCGTATCTAATGCACACACCAATACGAACACTCACAGATATGAATATGAATACACACCAAGTATATGTACACACTGTCTCATGCACGCCACACTAAAGTGAATACTCAAACTGATTTTTTAAATGAACACATGCACATTTATACACGCACGCGGGCGTGCGCAGACAGAGAAATGTTTAGGCATCCAGAATACACACACAATTACAGAGTAGAAAGTCCTCATCAAAACAACAACCAGGTAGGGATACACACTCACACACACACACACTCCCAGGAGATTAGATCTGATGATCCGCAGTGTGGGAATGTGTTTTCAGCTGAGCTGAAGATGATGCACTCAGCACAAACAGACTGTCACTTCACAAGGAATAAAAGATGATCTTGTCTTTTTAGTCTGGTGCTGGGGGACTGTGTACTGGGGGGCTGTGGGGGCTGGGGGCTGGGGTGGCTGGATCCTGGGGGGTCTAGCCCCTCAGTAGTGTGAAAGCCTCTGTTTAGACTGGGGTTTGGAGCCCCTTCTCTTACGCCAGCGTCACCTGACACCTGTCAATCCCCTGCCTACCCTGCCCTGGCACCACATACATGGACACTGGCTGCAGGGGTGTCACCATGACAACGCCCTCCTCAGGTTACCGAGGGAACGTGCGGGCATCTGGGAAAGATAAGTCAATGTTTTTTTTTTAAGAAAGATTCTCAGTGTATCAATTACAGCTACATGATGTTGAACTTGGGGAAAGCTTGCAACGGCAATGTCCTGGTACTCTATTGGAACACTGTCAACAACACCTTGCACCTGAAGTCTAATATGCGATGGCCTCTCCGCTATGGTTGGGGGTGGGCATTCATTTTCTACGGGCTTTATCTGAAAATACGCCATATATATATCTCTGCTGGTGAAACGATTCGTTTTTAGGAGGAGTTATGAGCACATGAACAAAAGTGTTAAATGCCGTGTAAGAAGGGTCCAGATATCTTTTTCCCACTCCATCACTCCACTCACACCTGACGAAGCCAGCGTAGCTATGGTAAGTCTCCAAAAACCACATACAGTAGACGCATACAGGACAGTAGACATGCTGTAGAGACATGCGGTAGATACAAAAGAACTGTGGATACATGCTGTAGATACAGTAGATGTGTACAGTAGATGCCCTGCGTAGAGAATATGTATAGAGTAGTAGATCAGCGATTGAAAGACCAATGAAAAATAAAATACGAAAAATAAATATCAAAATATTTATATATATTGTTGGTAAATTATTAGAAAAATTATTAGAAAAATTATTACTAATTTTAAAATTATATTTTGCCTTTAATTCATGACCGAACCACCAATAGTTAAGCTTGGAACGTTGTCAGTAGCCCAACTGACATCCGCTTGCCTACGTGCACGCATTACTTCTGCATTGCATAACCCACGTCGACAACGTCCGGTAGCTAGCAGTTACGTTCTCGCTCAGAAAATGCCGTTTTTTACAAGGAGTTTGGGTTATCTTCCCGAATTGACAATTAACGATTTACATTGGATTATATGTTGCTGCCATTCAAGCAAGAGGGAAAAGGAGTTCAAATTGTACGTTTTAAACCTCATCGACAATTACGAAGGGAAGGTTTAGGCTAACTCACACAGTAAAAGTAGCTAGGTCATTTTTGCTACATTAGCTATAATGTACTCAATTATCTGATTTTTCAGTTTGCTTGCTAGTCGTTAATGTTAACACAAATAATTGGTCTGTCGTATTTGTTCCCTATGGATAATGTAATGTAACATGTCGTTTTTAACAGCAATCTGGAAAGAGATGTCCGTGAGGGTGACCTTTTTTATCGGTCATGAAAAAAAGCTAGAAACCGCACTGAGGGCAGTAAGGTTAAGATAGCAATAGCTAAGTTGCTATTGCTAAGTTGCTATTAGCTATTGATTGCAATGTTGGCGTGAAAACGAACGGGTTGTTTCCCGTGGTGTTGTTAAACGTGTGATAAGCGCAAATTAAGTGAACGGATGTGGTGGGTGGCCGCTAAAATATTTGACCTATGGAAGTGGGCGGCAAAGTGAAAAAGGTTGGGAATGGCTGGAGTAGATCAAATACAGTAGAAACAGTAAATGCGTCGGCTTTTGCTGCATGAGTCTCTCACTCTCGTCTTCCTTCGTTTTCAACGCTACATTTTACTCTTACTGGATGAATAGGGTGTTCGTTTATTCCCATTCAGATTTAATTTGAATAAAGTTAACAAAAACACCCTCACTAAAAAAATGAAATAATGAGATTTCTCCCAAGATTTCTCTCCCTTTTTTCTCTATTTTGTTTTTATTCCTCCCCTCATCTCTTTTCCATCTCATTCGCACTTCTGTATCTTTGTTATCCCTCCTTCTCTCCCTTTTTATCTCTTCTCTTTTATTTTTGCTTACAGTAGTTGTATATCATCCGCCTTTCATCTCATGCTCACTCATTCCCCCTCTCACTTTTCCCCTGTTGACAGATAATCTTTAAAACTCACACATACACTCACACACACACATCTGCAGTAAACTTTGACGCCATTGTCAGACCATGGCATGAGCAGGTTTACAGTCCACACTTGGCAGCCATAAATAATATATTAATAAGTGTGTGCGCGTATATCTTTCTTCAAACCAGTGGGACTGTAGGCGTGTTTGTGTACACTGTACAGGATGTTAAAGGTGGTTATGCCTAAATCCTAGCTTCCAGGGTTAGCATAACATCTCACGCTACCTTGGTGTGCTCAGTGTTGGCTAAATAACTCATGTCCCCAGGACATGGGGGCCCTCTTCTCAGGACCAGACACAGCCAGAGAGTCTGCCTCCGATCTGGGATTCTAGGAAAGAATCAACTATTCTGAGTGTGTGTGTATGTGATAAGTTTTGCTATGGGGTGCCCTGAGCAGTTTGTTTTCTTGCGTACATGTGTGCTGTAGAGAGACATACTATACACGCTAAAACACACAGATAAAGTCAACTGTCTTAACCAAGTTCCCCTCAAGTCCCGGAGCGACGGCCAGTAACCACTGGCAGGCCCTACTGATTGCCTGTTGTGGTTGTACTGATCACAGTGGGCCCAGCCAGCAGGAAGTCCTTAGTGTTTCCTTTTCCTGTCAGCCACCCAGATGAATGTTGAAAATGGGGCTGCTGTCTGGATGGCCGCTGGACAGCTTCCTGTCTGCAAGGGGGTACATCCTGTTTCCCTGGACTGCGAGATCTGCTGACCTAGCATCTTGGCAGAGAGTGGAGAGCGTGTGTACGCTTGTTTTTATTGGCCACGAGGTGGATGTGTATGAGTGTGTGCATTGACTGATAGCATTCTGACCTGTGCTTCCTAGTTCTCTGTGTGTGTGTATGTGTGTGAGAGAGAAAGAGAGAGAGTGTTTGAGGGCGGTGGTCCAGGTCCCTGGCAGCACACTGACCCTCCTCTGTGACCCCTGACCTCTGACCTACAGACAGGGAGGGTGCCTTGCTTGGCCGGTCACGGCCCGGTCCAGGAGGTCACCTCAGAGAAGAAGAATAACACTAATACATCAGCATCAGCATAACTGTCCTGGCTGGCTGGATGGCTGGCGAAGTCACGTACCCTTGATGCTTTTTTGCAACGAATTTCTTCTCTCTCAGTATGTGTTTGTGAGTGTCACTACAGGCTATTATGCGTAAGTATGAACAATAAAGAATACCTAGTGAATGCAAATACTGTATGCACATGTGTGTTTGTCATGTCCACACCTCTCCTAGTTGTTCTGGCGTGTGGAACGTTGTCTACTCTCCTGACTGTGTGTGTGTGTGTTCCAGATGTATGGGCGCTACACCCAGGAGCTGGGGGTGTACGCCAAGGAGGAGGCGGCTCGTCTGCGGGAGGAGGCGGGGCTACGGCGGGGCATCAGCGAACGCTCGCGCTCCCTGGAGCTGCTGGAGTATGACAAGGGACGCTGTGCCAAGTGTCGCAGTGAGTAGCCCCCTTACACCTGGAACAAACACACACACAGCCCCCATACACATGGAACACACACACACACAGCCCCCATACACCTGGAACACACACACAGCCCCCTTACACCTGGAACACACACACACAGCCCCCATACACCTGGAACACACACACACAGCCCCCATACACCTGGAACACACACACACAGCCCCCATACACCTGGAACACACACACAGCCCCCATACACCTGGAACACACACACACAGCCCCCATACACCTGGAACACACACACACAGCCCCCATACACCTGGAACACACACACAGCCCCCATACACCTGGAACACACACACAGCCCCCATACACCTGGAACACACACACACAGCCCCCATACACCTGGAACACACACACACACAGCCCCCATACACCTGGAACACACACACACAGCCCCCATACACCTGGAACACACACACAGCCCCCATACACCTGGAACGCACACACACACAGCCCCCATACACCTGGAACACACACACACACACACAGCCCCCTTACACCTGGAACACACACACACAGCCCCCATACACCTGGAACACACACACACAGCCCCCATACACCTGGAACACACACACAGCCCCCATACACCTGGAACACACACACACAGCCCCCATACACCTGGAACACACACACAGCCCCCATACACCTGGAACACACACACACAGCCCCCATACACCTGGAACACACACACACACAGCCCCCATACACCTGGAACACACACACACAGCCCCCATACACCTGGAACACACACACAGCCCCCATACACCTGGAACACACACACACACAGCCCCCATACACCTGGAACACACACACACACAGCCCCCATACACCTGGAACACACACACACACAGCCCCCATACACCTGGAACACACACACAGCCCCCATACACCTGGAACACACACACACAGCCCCCATACACCTGGAACACACACAGCCCCCATACACCTGGAACACACACAGACACACACAGCCCCCATACACCTGGAACACACACACACACAGCCCCCATACACCTGGAACACACACACAGCCCCCATACACCTGGAACACACACACACACAGCCCCCATACACCTGGAACACACACACACACAGCCCCCATACACCTGGAACACACACACACACACAGCCCCCATACACCTGGAACACACACACACACACACACAGCCCCCTTACACCTGGAACACACACACAGCCCCCATACACCTGGAACACACACACACAGCAACACTGACCCCCCTCAACACTGTCCTACCTCAACACTGTCCTACCTCAACACTGACCCCCCCTCAACACTGACCTACCTCAACACTGACCCCCCCCCAACACTGACCCCCCTCAACACTGTCCTACCTCAACACTGACCCCCCCTCAACACTGACCCCCCCTCAACACTGACCTACCTCAACACTGACCCCCCTCAACACTGACCCCCCTTCAACACTGACCTACCTCAACACTGACCCCTCTCAACACTGACCTACCCCAACACTGACCTACCTCAACACTGACCCCCTCTCAACACTGTCCTACCCCAACACTGACCTACCCCAACACTGACCTACCTCAACACTGACCCCCTCTCAACACTGTCCTACCCCAACACTGACCTACCCCAACACTGACCTACCTCAACACTGACCCCCTCTCAACACTGTCCTACCCCAACACTGACCTACCCCAACACTGACCTACCTCAACACCACAACCTTTAAGCCGATCTTACCACAACCTAACCATGCACTGAGCACAGTATCTAAGACGACCGGTACGCCAACTAGTACAATGCCTATAAAAAGTATTCACCCCCTTGGATGTTTCACCCTTTTGTTGTTTTTATACATGAAATCATGGAAAAAAATTGCACACTGTTCTTACTCTTAAGTCGCTCTGGATAAGAGTGTCTGCTAAATGACAATGTAAATCACAGCACTGAGTGTGTGGATATGTCTCAATCAGGCTGGCACATCTGGACACTGCAGTGTTCCTCCATTCTTCCTTGAAAAACAGCTCAAGCTCTGTCAGGTTGCTTGGGGATCGGGCGTGAACAACCATTTCTGTGTAGCTTTTTCTGTTTAGCTTTTTCTGTATACTTGGGGTCGTTGTCTTGCTGGAAAATAAATCTTCTACCAAGTCGTAGTTCTCTTACAGACAGAGTCAGATTATCCTCCAAGATTTTGGTGATATTGTTCTGCATTCATGTTCCCCTCTACCTTTACAAGCTTTCCAGGGCCTGCTGCTGAGAAGCACCCCCAGAGCATTATTCTTTCACCACCATGCTTCACGGTTTGTGATGGTGTGTTGGTGGTGATGTGCAGTGTTTGGTGTTTGCCAAACATGACGTCTAGTCTGATGGCCAAAAAGCTAAATTCTTGTCTCATCAGACCAAAGAACCTTCTTCGAATTGACCTTGGAGTCTCCCACATGCCTTTGGGCGAATTTCAGGCAAGATTTCATATGAGCTTTTTTCAACAGTAGCTTTCTCTTTGCCACTCTCCCATACAGCTTCGACTGGTGAAGATCCCGGGCAACAGTTATTGTATGTACAGTCTCTGCCTTCTGGAGTCAGGTGGCTGAGCGGTGAGGGAATCGGGCCAGTAATCAGAAGGTTGCTAGTTCGATTCCCGGCTGTGCCAAATGACGTTGTGTCCTTGGGCAAGGCACTTCACCCTACTTGCCTCGGGAGGAATGTCCCTGTACTTACTGTAAGTCGCTCTGGATAAGAGCGTCTGCTAAATGACTAAATGTAAATCTGAGCCACTGAAGCTTTAACTCCTTCAGAGTGGTCGTAGGTGTCTTGGTGGCCTCCCTCACCAGTTTTCTGCTTGCCCGGTCACTCAGTTTGTGAGGACGGCCAGCTTTAGGCAGATTTAAACAAGTGCCATACTCCTTCCATTTCTTAATGATTGATTTAACTGAACTCTGTGGGATGTCCAGTGAGTTGGAAATCTTTTTGTAGCCATCTCCTGACTTATACTTTACAAAGATCTTTTCTCTGAGTTGCTTTGAGTGTTCTTTTGTCTTCATGTTGCAATTGTAGTAGGAATACTGATGATCCAGAGATTGGACCTCCCAGACACAGGTGTTTTATACTACGATCACTTGACTTGCATCAACCGAACTCAGGTGATCTCCATTTCACTGATTGTGACACTGCTGGCATCAACTAGCTGGACCTGTTAAATTAGGTCAGTCACTTTAAAGGGGGTGAATATTTATGCAAACACTTATTTGACACAATATATTTTTAATTAATTGACATCAGTTTGTAAAAATCTGTTTTCACTTTGACATGAAAATAAGCTTTTTTTGCAAATTCTTGTAAAAAAAAATCCAAATTATATTGACAATGATTTCATGTATAAAAGCAACAAAAGGGGAAAACATCCCAGGGGGGGTGAATACTTCTTCTAGGCATCGCACATGTCGTGAACACCACTTTCAAGACTACCTGAACTCTATCCAGGTACAACCTCAACTGTGACCCACACTGTGATCAGTACCTTGATGAGGACGTGGGGCTTCTTGGCATCCGCTCGTGTTGATGGTGACAATACTGATAAGTAGTGTTTGCATGTGGGACAGGGAGAACAAATGACTTTCAGTTATTGACACCACCTCCACATACCAGACAAGATTAACACACACACACACACCAGTATAGGTGTCCTTCTCACCTCAGATGCAGGAGAGAGAGAAAGATCACGTGGTAATAAACAATCAGTTTTTGTGTGTGTGTGTGTGTGTGTGTGTGTGTGTGTGTGTGTGTGTGTGTGTGTGTGTGTGTGTGTGTGTGTGTGTGTGTGTGTGTGTGTGTGTGTGTGTGTGTGTGTGTGTGTGTGTGTGTGTGTGTGTGTGTGTGTGTGTGTGTGTGTGTGTGTGTGTGTGGTGGGGGGGGGAGAGTGTGTATGAGTACTTGACCCAGTACAGATTGATGATTGAGTGATATAGTGATTAATGAATGGTATTGGTGTGAGTGTTCAGCCTTAGCTATGGAGTCAAGGTTGGTTGGAGCTCTATTCAGTATGAGGAGAGCGCCGTCTACTGTCCACAGACGGTCATTACACCCGCTGCTCTACACGGTGCAGGTGTTGTCTAAGCTGGCTTAGTGTGGGTTAGTCTTCATCTGACTGTGATGCAGTATGGTGATGCCCTGCATATCAAAGTGACTGACTAGCTAAGCTACAGTGGCGTGTGTGTGTGTATATATGCTTGTGTATGCTTGTGTGCACGTGTGTATTTATGCTTGTGTGCACGTGTGTGTGTGTATGCTTGTGTGTGTATATGTGTATATATGCTTGTGTGCACGTGTGTATTTATGCTTGTGTGCACGTGTGTGTGTGTGTGTATGCTTGTGTGTGTATATGTGTATATATGCTTGTGTATGCTTGTGTGCACGTGTGTGTGTGTGTATGCTTGTGTGTGTCTCCGTGATGAGTCAACTCCAGGCATCTCCCCTTTTCCTCTCAGCCCTGAGCAAGAAAAAGACACTCATTCTTGCTTCCGGTTCCAGCCGGCCCTTACAGCCGGCCCATACAGCCGGCCCATACAGCCGGCCCTTACAGCCGGCCCATACAGCCGTCCCTTACAGCCGGCCCATACAGCCGGCCCATACAGCCGACCCATACAGCGGGCCCATACAGCCGGCCCATACAGCCGGCCCTTACAGCCGGCCCTTACAGCCGGCCCATACAGCCGGCCCTTACAGCCGGCCCTTACAGCCGGCCCATACAGCCGGCCCTTACAGCCGGCCCATACAGCCGGCCCTTACAGCCGGCCCTTACAGCCGGCCCTTACAGCCGGCCCATACAGCCGGCCCATACAGCCGGCCCATCCAGACGGCCCTTACAGCCGGCCCATACAGCCGGCCCTTACAGCCGGCCCATACAGCCGGCCCTTACAGCCGGCCCATACAGCCGGCCCTTACAGCCGGCCCTTACAGCCGGCCCTTACAGCCGGCCCATACAGCCGGCCCATACAGCCGGCCCATCCAGACGGCCCTTACAGCCGGCCCATACAGCCGGCCCTTACAGCCGGCCCATACAGCCGGCCCTTACAGCCGGCCCATACAGCCGGCCCTTACAGCCGGCCCATACAGACGGCCCTTACAGCCGGCCCATACAGACGGCCCTTACAGCCGGCCCTTACAACCGGCCCTTACAGCCGGCCCTTACAGCCGGCCCATACAGCCGGCCCTTACAGCCGGCCCATACAGCCGGCCCGCGGCTGAGACCAAACACAGCGCCTGCTCAGCGTCTTCCAATGACAATGAGGGGCACGCATACAGGCGCACGGCCAAGAGCACTGACACACCCACTCACCAAAACACTGACAAGCACACACAAAGAAACACACCGCGCAACGAATAACACTTGACACACTCACCAAAACACTGACAAGCACACACAGGCACATACACACACCACACAGCGATTAACACTGACACTCACACACTGCTCGGCAAATAACACGGACACACACATCCCAGAAAACTGACACACATTCACACAGGCCCCTCACTTGTGCGGTTGTGACACCACCTGCAGAGGGAGGTACGGTGGCGTAGTCTGTCAGTGTGTGTTAGCGTCACATGACCTCCTCTCCCCAGCGCAGCAAATGACACCTCTGCTTGGCTCGGCACATTCCTCTCTGGTTTTGATTGCTCAGTCTCTGTTTTCTCGCTCTGCTTTTCCACGCTTATGCAAACCCCCACACACACAGTCACGCAGGCACACGCACACACACACACACACACTTAGATGCTGATCGGTATACAGCCTTTTTTCAACTGAGACACTTTTCTCTCGTCTCTCTATTACACACTCTCTCTCACACACGCATGCACGCACACATCATTGTCTATCAAGTATCTGTTTCTCATTCATTTCCCAGAGTGGTTAATGAAGCAGAAGGGAGCAGCGACGTATCTCTCTCACCATATCAGCCAAGCACATGCCCGAGGCTCCTGTAGACAGACCCTCATGCTGACACTGGGTGTGCCTGTGTGTGTGTTTGCGCTTGTGCTTAATCGTGTTTGTGTTTCAGAGAAAATATGGCCATGTCTACATAACATATCCATCCTGAAAGACAATTACCCACTTTACCTGACAGGCATTCTGGTCCCAGTCTTAATGGTTACAGGGAGTTACCGTGGCAGCAGCTGTAACTATGAAAACACTCAGCTGGAGCAAATATCAATTCTGCACTCAGGTTGTACACCTCAACTGTAGGACTCTTTTCTAACTCTGCCACTAAACACTACCCGTTGTTTAATTTCAAGACTTCCAATTACTTATCAGTATTTAAATAATTAGGACATTTAGGAACCGCATATAAATTGTTTTCTTCAAATTGTAAAGCAGCATTGGGACCATATGTACAGTAACTGCTGAACAGAAGCTCTTGTTGTTGCCTCAGTTGGCCAGCGGGTGGGGCTGTGGAAGCACGGATCCTGCAGAGGGAAGGAGGGAAAAGGAGAAAGTGAGAGGAGGAGAAAGTGAGAGGAGGAGGAAGATGAGGAGGAGGAGGAAGATGAGGAGGAGGAGGAAGATGAAGAGGAGGAGGAAGATGAAGAGGAGGAGGAAGATGAAGAGGAGGAGGAAGATGAAGAGGAGGAGGAAGAGGAGGAGGAGGAAGAAGAAGAGGAGGAGGAAGATGAAGAGGAGGAAGATGAGGAAGATTAAGAGGAGGAGGAGGGGGAGGAAGAAGAACAGGAAGAGGTACACCGGTAGAAAGTAGAGGAGGACTGGAGAGAGTGATGCTGATACCATCCAGTGTTACCGTGGCAGTGTTTCTGTGGTGTTGCGTTACCGGGGTTACTGGGGTGAAATTGCAACATCAGAGCTGCGATCACGGCCGCTTGGGTAACCTCGGTTTAGCAAGGCTGCTAAGGAGGGGCTTCGACTTGGTGAGCTCACACAACACGTTTGTGTGACGGACAAGATGTGTCTGCCTGTGTGTGTGTGTGTGTGTGTGTGTGTGTTTGTGAACATTAAAGGCTGTATAATTGTGTAATGAACTCTGCTAAAAGAGCTCAGCCATGAGAAGGGGAATGAAATATTTACATGACTAGAGTCCCCTGCCCTTGCAGACACACACTTTCACACACACACACAAACACTCTTGAACGTACCGTGCCCTCGCTCAACCTCTTTTACACCACAATTACGAGAGATTCCTCGCAATATGAGGAAAGATTTAGCCAAGTCAGTTTATTCTAACCTACACACACACCACACACATAAACTGTCTGATGGCTGAGTGGGATTTCACAGGTGTGGAGTCTCTTATGGGAGTTTTAGAGGGGGGGGTTGCATTGCTGCTACTGCAAGACTCTCTCTGTGTTCTGGGGAGGGAGTGGGGGGGCAGGGGGAGGGGGGGTTGACAAATGTCGTCATGAGCTATGTCACTCACTCATGCCTCTGTGATGTCAGACGGAGGGACAGTTACACCAGATGGAAATGCACACATACAGGCATACACACACACACACACACACACCATCTGCAGCTGTATGTCCAGGGGGCAATAAAAACAGTTGTTCAGTTACTTGGATCCTGTCTTCACTTTCCTATACGTGAAGTCGATCTCTTTCTCTCTCCTTCCTGCCTTTCTCTTTTTTTCCTATTTCTATATCTCGTTCTCTCTCTCATTCTCTCCATTTGTTCTCTCTCTCTCTGTCTCTGTCTCTCTCTCTCTCTCTCTCTCTCTCTCTCTCTTGTTCTGTCTCTCTCTCTTTCCCTCTGGATATATTCATAGATGTACACCTCCTCTGTCAGTGCTAGGGGGCCAGTATGGCATTTAATTGGTTCCAAGAAGTGGTGACACCCACACACACACACACATTCTCGTACACACGCACAGAGGAAACACACACATTTACACACTCATTTTCCCCGCAACAGGTGTGATGTCAGTGGGAGAGAGGCATGGCACCACACGTCACCATGGAGACCGGCTGGTGCCCGCTCTGCTCCCTCTCTCTCCGTCCTCCGTCCCTCGCTTTCCTCTCCTCCCTCTCTCTCCGTCCTCCGTCCCTCGCTTTCCTCTCCTCCCTCTACCTTGACTCTCTCCTCCCATCCGCTGCCCCTCATTCCCCACGCTGGGAGGGGGGGGGGGGGGCGGCGCAGGGAGGAGTGTCTGATAGGCCAGGTGGGAGATGGACAGGGGGTTGTCATGGGAACAGGATCCCCGGCCCCCATCACATCAACAGACGACACGCGTCTGCTGCTGTCACTTCTCATAGCGCGGGGCTCATCGCCATGCCAACGGCAGATTGTATATGTCCGTTCCTGTTCTCTCTCTCCTCCGGCAAAAGCCCGGAAGACGAGGAACCATGCAGTCTCTCTCTCTGTTTCTCTCCCTCTCTCTGTCTCTCTCTCTCTGCCTCTTTGTCTCTCTGTCTCTCTCTCTTTCTCTCTTTCCTTCTCCCTTTTCTGTCTTTCTTTTCTCTCTTTTTTATTGTTCTTTCCTTGGTCCCTTGCATGTTCTCTTCTTTAGTATCCTTGCTAGCTTTTTCCCCAGTCAGGTCTGCCGTCTTCTCCTGCAGTCATGGTAACCTTGCTCACCCATTCGGATACAGAAAGTCAAAGGTAGAAATTGAATTGTGTGTGTGTGTGTGTCGGTGTGCGCGCGTGTGGAAGGTCGATGGAGCTCTAATGCGTTTTGACATGTCCCCTAGGTTAAAGAAAACTCTGTATTCAACAGAGTCAAACCAAATTTGAATCCGACTTTATTTTGACAGCAATACGGCATCCAATACAAATGTAAAACTTTCCACAGAATAAAATATGGCAGCCACCAAATCCTTGAACCCAGATTAGTTAGCTAGAGAGAGAATAACGGTTTTTGAGAGAGACCAACAGAGATGGAAAGGGATAGAAGGCAGAGGTGGAGGGATTGCAAACCACTTTCGATGCAATGTCATTCCACACAGGCAGATGTCTGTGGTCACCTAATCTGTTTGTTTGTTGTCCTGTCCACAAAGCCTGTGGAATTGATTGGACAAGAGAGCATGCTGACAAGGAACAAAGTGGTGTGTTTGTGTTTCAGAGACAGACCAAAGACTGAGCAAAGAGAGGGACAGAGACAGACAGAGAGACAGACAGAGAGAGACAGACAGACAGAGAGACAGACAGACAGACAGACAGAGAGAGACACAGACAGAGAGAGACACAGAGAGAGAGACAGACAGAGAGAGAGACAGACAGAAAGAGACAGACAGAGAGAGACAGACAGAGAGAGACAGACAGAGAGAGACAGACAGAGAGAGACAGACAGAGAGAGACAGACAGACAGAGAGAGACAGACAGACAGAGACAGACAGAGACAGACAGAGACAGACAGAGGGGATCTCTCCACCCTCAGGTGTAGTGTTTCTAATGAAGGCTGGCAGGAAAAAGATTCACTCTTGTGTAACTCACTGGCTCGCTTTCAATATTCATGCTGGCCTGAAGCTCACACACAAACACACCTTTCATTCTTTCTTATTCTGTCTCTATTTTAAGAAGTTCTTGCACATACACACACACAGACCTTTACCGAAAGCTTAAAGATCCTGTAAAGTGGAATTGAAAATGAGTTTTAAGTTCATCACACCACAGAAGAATGTGCTGTTAACTACCCATCCAAATTGGAATGAAAAAAAACACAGACAAGTATATTAAATTAGGCTTTGAAATCGTGAGAAAATCAGCAGTCTTCTCTGCTTGAGACTGGGGGGGCCGTGTCGCCTGAAGGAGCTGAAGCTCCGCCCCCTCGAATTTATTGAATTTAGCAACAACAGCAAAACTAGCTAAATCAATTGCAGATATCAGAACAGACCTACCTGCAGTCTCCGAGTGTTTTATGTGTTAATTACTTTGTCTCTGCATCGTACCAGCTGAGTAACAGAATGCAACCGTCTGTGATCTGACGTAGATCAGTCGCTGTGACGTAGATTGGTCGGGTTTTTGCCCCGCCTATACAAAACCTGAGCTGAAAACGGGAAAGAAACTGTTCAACGGTCTAACTCCACATTTCAGTGCGACAAAGTTTTTGCGCTTTGCACATGCTTTCAGGAACTAATTTCACACTGGTGTGTGCGAGAAAGCAAATAAATTCGACTTGGTAACCAAGGAGTCAAGTTTCAACCAATCCCAAATTCAAGCTGGAGGCTTTTTGTTTTAGAAAACTCATAACAATTCTTCATACTTATTGATTATATATCAGAATCAAAGCCTAGGTTGAAGTTTTTGATGGCTGATGTAATCAAAAACCTGAGCTACATTAGTGCACAGTACAGTTTTTAGGGCTGTTTATCTCATCAATACATATTATGTGCAATCAATAACAGTATTTTGATTAGCCTCTTTATTTCTTCCAGTCTCTCACTCCTGTCTCTCATTCTCTCTATTTCAGCACTTCAGTCTGTTTATGCTCATCCTCTCCTCCTCTCCACCTCTCCTCTCCACCTCTCCTCTCCTCCTCTCCACCTCTCCTCTCCTCCTCTCCACCTCTCCTTTTCTCCTCTCCACCTCTCCTCCTCTCCACCTCTCCTCTCCACCTCTCCTCTCCACCTCTCCTCCTCTCCACCTCTCCTCTCCACCTCTCCTCTCCTCCTCTTCTTCTCTCTCCTGTTGGCAGTCTAGTGTTCTTC
>NC_085028.1:16101434-16127225 GCF_963692335.1 Osmerus eperlanus
CGCTCTTATCCAGAGCGACTTACAGTAAGTAGAGGGACATTCTCCCCGAGGCAAGTAGGGTGAAGTGCCTTGCCCAAGGACACCACGTCATTTTGCACGGCCGGGAATCGAACCTGCAACCTTCTGATTACTAGTCCAATTCCCTAACCGCTCAGCCACCTGACTCCGTTTAATCTCTCACTCTCTCTTAGTCTTTCTCACTCTCCCACTGCCGCTGATTCACATAAACAAATGCTTTTTCTCTTGAATTTTTTCTCCCTCTACCCACTCCCTTCAATTCCCCTCCCTCAAGCTCTTTCTCATCCTCCCCCTTCTCCTCTCCACCCTTCATCCCCCCTCCCTCACTCTCTTTGTCTCCGAAATTGATATTAAAATTAAAACACCGAAGCAACTGCTGAGTGGACAGGTTTTCGTTCCTGTTTTAATGCTAATCTCATTAGCAGCGAAGCCTGAGTGTAGCACAGCCTTCTGGAGGGACTTGGGTAAACGCCTCGCTAGCCGGCCCGTCCAAAATGGCAGTCTTATCACAAGAGAGCTTTCTTTTTTCTTGCTAAACTTTAATGGTCATTCCCTCGTGAAATAAGGCAATATTTTGGATATCGGGGTTAGTTTGTATTCTGCACGATAGGACCTTCCTCTTTCCATCACTGGGTTCCAGGTCTTGTAGGGAGTCTGTCTGTCTGTCTGTCTGTCTGTCTGTCTGTCTGTCTGTCTGTCTGTCTGTCTCTGCATACTGTGACAGAAGGAGAAAGAGAAATAGGGACAGAGTTCATCTCACAAACATTATCTATGCTGCTGTGGTTGTTAAAAGAAATTCGCAAGACAGACAAACATCAGCACCCAAAACAAACACACACAAACACACACACACACACAAACAGCGACACACACACACACAAACACCAACGCCACTTAGTGCTGGGCTTCGGAACTGGATGCATTCTGTATCCAAGGCAACCTAAATGAATCTCAGCAGGTATGCGGGCATTACTGCTCTAGCCAGCGAAGAGTAGAGAGTGAAGAAGGTGAAAAGATGAGATTGGAGAGGAGAGAGGGAGAGAGGACTGGGGAGAAGAGGGAAGAGAGAGGAGTGGAGAGGAGGAGATAAGACCAGAGAAAGCCGAAAGTCATAGAGTTCAAGTCAGAGGTTGAAAAGTGAGGGAGAGAGGGATGAGAGAGGAAGGGCGAGAAAGGGAGGGGGGAGGAGCGCAGGGGAGGGGGGGAGGAGTGCAGGGGCTAGATAGGGTGAATGAGAAAGTAGGGAAATGGATGGAAAACTAGCATGCTGCTTATTGCATGCCAGGAAGAATAAAGCTAGTCACCATTCTTGTGTGAGCGTGCGTGTGTGTGTGAACCATACCAACACAGACAGAAGTAATCAAATCCAGAGTCCAGACAAATATGTTACTCTTCCTGAAGATCCAATTACACTAACATACAAATACAGACACACGCACACACACACACCCACGTAAATGCACACTTGGTTCACCTCAAACACAAAGCCAAAAACATGCTCACAAGGCCTGCCCACCAACATACACACACACACATTTGTAGCAATAAAAGCTAATGCTAATCGCTGTTACCTTTACTAACAGCCATAATACATTTAGTCATTTAGCAGACGCTCTTATCCAGAGTAAGTACAGGGACATTCCCCCCGAGGCAAGTAGGGTGAAGTGCCTTAGCCCAAGGACACAACGTCAATTGGCACGGCCAAGAATCGAACCAGCAACCTTTGGATTACTAGCCCACATTCCCTAACCGCTCAGCCACCTGACATCCCATCCCTAATACACACACCATCACAAGCCGACATGAATGGTATTCTGGACATATGCCAACAAGTATGCTTGCTAAAGTGCACATGCATCCTAAACGCAAACACGTACTCATGCCAACACACATTGACGCATCTACACACTCATGCTGTCACACTTACACACACTCTCTCACACACAATGACTGGTGTCGTCTGGGTAACAGAAGGGGCTTCTAGAACACAGCCGGGCAGTGGGCGAGATGACGCAGTACACACACACACACACACACACACACACTGTTATTAAAAACTAAATATACACATGTAAGAAGTCTGTTTCTCAGAACCATCACAGATGCTGGCAAAGCGGTTCAAACTGAGAGAAGGTGTGTTTCTCACCAATTATGTAACCGTGTGTGTGCGTGTGTGTGTGTGTGTCAGATAGTTACAGGAGGTGTTGATTGGAATCAGTGTGTGTGTGTCAGTGTGTATCTTGGCGTGCTAAAAACAAGCATGTCACTCCTATATTCCCTGAGTGCCTGTCCCCTCTATGTTCCCTGTCTTTCTAGCATTCGTCTTTCCCTTCACCCTAGTCTAAAGTGTTCTGACAGTGTGTGTGTGTGTGTGTGTGCGTGTGTGTGTAGAATCCCCTTCTACTGTGGGTGCTTTACTGCAGCTGTTTGGGTTCTCCCTCCTCTGACATCTTGACTGACATGACATAACATAGACCTAACAGTGCTGGAGGTCACACTCGGCATTATGGGTAATGTTGTTCTAACATAGCTGCATCTCTCCATGCAGTCATAACCGCACTATTTCTACACCTGTAATGTCCGGCTCGTTGCTTACCTGCCATAAGCAGCTGTTTTTACCAAGCAAATACGCCAGCTTGTATTCAGTCAATGCTGCTTTATAAAAACTGTAGCGTTAATTCACCTGTAGTGCGTTTGTAGTCCTCCACTCTACCTTTTATCCCAAGTCTGTGGGTAATGTAGTCCTGACAGTAGCCTAACACTGTGTAACATCTTATTGTGTCCCCCTCCCCCAGTCTGCACAGTGCGCTGTCAGAAGTTCCTGATCTCGCATGTGGGAGAGGACTGGATCTTCCTCATCCTGCTGGGCCTGGTCATGGCTCTGGTCAGCTGGGTGGTAGACTTCGCCATCGCCATCTGCCTCCAAGGTGAGACGGGAGGGAGGGAGGGAGGGAGGTGGAAAGAGGGAGAGGACTGTAAGGAGGGATTGAGTGAGTGGGAGGGGAAGGAGAGAGGAAAGTAGAGAGAGATTGACGGGCGGACGGAAGGAGGTGGGACAGAGAGAGAGAGAGACAGAGAGACAGACAGACAGAGAGAGCAAGGGAGAGAATCAAGGAAGGAAAGCAAGATAAGAAGGGATTAGTGTAAGAGCCTGAGAGGAGAAGGGAGGTTAGGAAGAGAAGAGGGAGGGAGGGAGGGAGGGAGGGAGGGATGGAGGGAGGGAGGGAACAGAAAGAATGTGTAGGAGAGCAGATAGAGAAGAGGGACGGAGGGAAGGAAAAAGAGAGAGAGACCTACCAGGTCTACTAGGTGGGTCACAGCGAGGGATTGTGTGTGTGTGTGTGTGTGTGCCTGCACCTTTTCTCAAGGATAAAGTAATTTACTTTCTTCTGTCACAGACATGCCTGTACAGCTTTTCTAATTGGATACAGAACATGACTAACCACCTGTCCAATAGGGACCACCCATGACCTCCGCACACACAATCACACACACACCCATGACCTCCGCACACACAATCACACACACACCCATGACCTCCGCACACACAATCACACACACACCCATGACCTCCGCACACACAATCACACACACACCCATGACCTCCGCACACACAATCACACACACACCCATGACCTCCTCAAACACACTCACACATGCAAACACACACAGAAATAGCTCCCCCCCCACACACACACACATTTTGGGGGGGTGTATGGGTTGGAGTGAAGTCAGGATTAGGGATCAGAGCAGGGTTGTCGTAACAGCCGTTAAAGACCCTCCACAGATTCAGGAGCAGGGTAACACCCACGCACACACTCCTACAGACGCTGCATGTCACACACACACACACGCATACACACACGCATACACACACTCCTACAGTTCCTGCATGTCACACACACACAGTTACAGTACAAGCCATCCTGCTACTAAGAAGACGTTAAGCCAGATTGCCGAAATTTTACACACACCTGTTTGAATGTCAATCTGGCTGTAAACACATCTAACACACTCACACACACACACACACAGGGGCTGACATGCATAAACATATATGCACACACCCCAGAGTGTGAATAATCTGCAGTGTCTGTAGTGGAGTGTGATTATCTGGAGTGTGGCTTAATGTCATCTTTACAGGCGTGCAGGAGAAGTGTCAGATTAAATGATTTAGTCAGAAGAACGTGTTTGTGTGTGTGTGTGTGTGTGAGAGAGAGAGAGAGAGAGAGAGAGAGGGAGGAAGTGTTTGTGTGTGTGTGTGTGTGTCACAGGGAAGACGAATCCACATGGATAAAGTAAGGAGAGGATTGAGTCATTGAGATTTAAGACTCATCGAGACAAATCCTCTCTTCCTCCTATCTTTTCAAACACACACACACACACACACACTCTGTCTCTCTCTCACACAATGTGTCTCTCTCTCACACACTGTGTCTCTCACACACACACACACTGTCTCTCACACACACACTCTGTCTCTCTCTCACACACTCTGTCTCTCTCTCACACACTCTGTCTCTCTCTCACACACTCTGTCTCTCTCTCACACACTCTGTCTCTCTCTCACACACTCTGTCTCACACACACACACACACATTCTGTCTCTCTCACACACACACACACACACACACACACTGTGTCTCTCTCTCACACACACACACACAGTGTCTCTCTCACACACACACACACACACACTCTGTCTCTCTCACACACACACACACTCTGTCTCTCTCACACACACACACACACACACACACACACACACACACACACACTCTGTCTCTCTCACACACACACACACTCTGTCTCTCTCACACACACACGCTCTCTGTGTCTCTCACACGCACACACACGTTTTTATGTTGCTCAACCAATTGCTGCTGCTGTTGTTGTTGTTGTTGCGTGTGTGTGATTGTGATTGTATATGTGTGTGTACACAGCACAGAAGTGGATGTACGGAGGGTTGGACAGTAACGTGTTCCTGCAGTACCTGGCGTGGGTCACCTACCCTGTGGTCCTCATCACCTTCTCTGCAGGCTTCACCCAGATCCTGGCCCCGCAGGCTGTGGGTAAGACACACACATATACCCACCCAAGAATTCTCGGTGTCATCCAACAAACGCTTTCTCTCTGTTCTCTCTCACTCTACACTCTCTCTTTCTCTCTGTTCTCTCTCACTCTACACTCTCTCTTTCTCTCTGTTCTCTCTCACTCTACACTCTCTCTGTTCTCTCTGTTCTCTCTCACTCTACACTCTCTCTGTTCTCTCTGTTCTCTCTCACTCTACACTCTCTCTTTCTCTCTGTTCTCTCTCACTCTACACTCTCTCTGTTCTCTCTGTTCTCTCTCACTCTACACTCTCTCTTTCTCTCTGTTCTCTCTCACTCTACACTCTCTCTGTTCTCTCTGTTCTCTCTCACTCTACACTCTCTCTGTTCTCTCTGTTCTCTCTCACTCTACACTCTCTCTTTCTCTCTGTTCTCTCTCACTCTACACTCTCTCTGTTCTCTCTCTCATCTCTCTGGTGTCTCTCCAGGGTCCGGTATCCCTGAGATGAAGACCATCCTGAGAGGCGTGGTCCTGAAAGAATACCTCACCTTCAAAACCTTCGTGGCCAAAGTCATCGGGCTCACCTGCGCTCTGGGGAGTGGCATGCCCCTGGGCAAGGAGGTAGTACACACACACACACACACAAAGCAAACACTCTCACTCCCACACTGGGCCATTGGCTTGCCTCCCATTGTCACACACACACACACTAATAAATCAGATGTTTGCATGTGTGGCGAGGTCACATGTGTGCTCCAGAGCAGACCACGGTGTTTTGGTGGTTATGAGCACACAGTACTCCCTGGCTCGCCACAGAATCCATCAGTCAATACACAGTTCATGACACACACACACACTGACACACTGGCTTGCTGTCACGTGTGTAGCTCACGCTGCCACACGCGTGTCTGCCTGGCCACCCTGCTGGTGGAGGGGGGAGAGGGGGGGGAGGGAACTGAACTCCTGTTGAAAGACTGGGAAACTGAAATTAGTCAATTACCCACCAGAGGAGAGGATAAGTATTGGTCGTGTGTGTGTGGGGGCAGATATACAGCCAATGCATTTGACTAAGTGCATTTCACAGCTGAATGGAGTTGTAGATATCTACACTTTTAACTACAGTGCAGTTCGAGTTTAGCTGATTATTCAGGACAGATGAGTTCCTGCTCCCTAGACCAGTGGTTCCCAACGTGGGGGTCGCGACTAGCATCAAATCAAACACAGAATGTGCATTAGCATGCAGGGGTCGGGGGTCACTGGCACCATTATTTTATGGGTCGTGGGCTGAAATGTTTGGGAACCCCTGCCCTAGACCATACTCTCTGCTCCCTACTTCCTGAGAGTTTAGGTTGGATGCTGTTACTTCCTGTTGACCTGTGGGCAACAGGAAGGATTTTTGTGACACTCACGCCATGACTGCACCATTGACAAATAACAGACAAGTGACAAACTTGGGCGCTTCGCACAATGGCCCAGGTCACAGACTAGTGTGTGAAGCGAGGAGGACAAGGAGGAGGAGGAGGAGCTATGTCCTCTGAGAGCCTGTTTTTGGTTGCTGAATAATAGATGGTTGTTTTTTGGGGTCCTGGCTAGTTTTACTGATGTTGTTTATGTGCTAGTTACAGAGCTGGATCACAGATGCACGCATACACACACCACATACACACACACACACATGCACACACACACACCAGATACAGACAGGCAGACTAATACAGACACATGCATACGCACACCAAAATAGTTTCTTGGTGTCATTGGGTGATCTGTCTTTTGGGGGGTGTCTTACTTTCTGATCTGGTTCACTAGGCAAGACTTCCAAAGCAGCTGTAACAAATATGTTCTTCTTCCTCTCTCTCTCTCTCTCTCTCTCTCTCTCTCTCTCTCTCTCTCTCTCTGTCTCTCTCTCTCTCTCTCTCTCTGTCTCTCTGTCTCTCTGTCTCTCTATGTCTCTATGTCTCTCTCTCTCTGTCACCTTCTCTCTCTCTCTCTCTCTCTCTCTCTCTCTCTCTCTCTCTTTCTCTCTCTGTCTTTCTCTGTCTCTCTCTCTGTTTCTCTGTGTCTCTCTCTCTTTCTGTCTCTCTCTCTGACGTTCTCAGGGTCCGTTTGTACACATTGCCAGTCTGTGCGCTGCTCTCCTTAGCAAGTTCATGTCCCTGTTTGGAGGAATCTACGAGGTAAACCGCTCGCAAACACACACACACGCAAACACACACAAACCCAAGCACACACTTACACCAACACAAACACACACCCACGGACATGGACACACGCTCACACACAGTCAAACTCACGGCCCTGTCAAACAGACTCCCCTCTCTCCAGCAGTCTAATCTCACATCCCAGCACTTGAGTTGCTCTCTCTCCGTCTCTCCCTCCCTCACATCCCTGGTGTAGTATACGCACACGTGTGTGTGTGAGTGTATGCGTGTGTGTGTGTGCTAGTTTGCGTGTGTAGGGGGGGGGCAGCGCTCGCGGTGTGCTTCTCTAGTCTGTTTGTTCTCCGCCTCCAATCGAGTGAGCTGTCTGCCTCTAACACCAGCAGACCTGTGCATCCACCAGGCCTCCTCTCAGACCCGCTTCTGAACACAAGTCTCTCCCTTTCACTCCATGTCTCTGTTTTAAGAGGCTCTTCTTTTCTCATAAACTTTTATGATGTGCTAGTCGGTGCAAACAGGAGGAGAGGAGAGATGAAAGGAGAGGATGGAAGAGAGGGTTTGTTCTGTCAACCCTTGGGGGATGGAGAGGAGAAGAGAGGAGGGATGGAAGTAGGGAATCTGACTCTCATCTCTGCTCTCCCTCTCTGTCTCTCTGAAGATGAGCATCATCTCTCTGTCTTTCTCCCTATATCTCTCTCTCTCTCTCCCTCTCTCTCTCTCTCTCTCTCTCTGTGTTTGTCTTCAAATTCCTCTTCTCTCATCCTCTCTTTCCCTCATTTCCCTTATTGTCTCAATTTCTATGTCAACCCCCTCATACACACGCATACCAATGGCATATTTAGTGTGTGTGGGGGATGTCTTAATTAGCTACATTTATGGAGACCACAAGGATATGAGGAAATGTTATTGGGCTCCACACAAGTGTTCTTTCTAGAGGTTTCCAGGAGGGTTATGGTTAGAATTAGTGTTAAGGTTAGTATTACATTCAAGGTTAAGGTTAGGGGTTAGGGATAGCACGATTTTGAATGGGAGTGATTTGTCAGTCCACACACACAAAACAAACCTGTGTGTGTGTAGGACTCTTCTGAGTTTGAACAGCAGTGTGCATAACTTATCTCCTAGGCTCCCCCTTTCTTTTAGCATCAAAGTCTGCACAAACACACACACAGTAATTCACCCAGCTCTCTGTCTCACTTGCATGCGGCTTATATAGGAGGACAGCCTCATAGGATGTAAGGTAAGCCCTGGCAGGACCAGGGGCGATGCCCAGAACTTCATCTCCCAGCATCCCCCACTACTGGCCCATCTCCAAACTCCAAATCCCATCTCCCCTACAGTACCATAACTAGATCCAGTCTACTTACTCATGTAACATTCAGTAATGCGTCGAGTTGACAATACTGGACATCATTCTCCCATACTCTCCTGTGTGCGTGCGTGTGCTTGTGTTTGTGTGTGTGCGTGTGTGCGTGTGTGTGTTTGGTAACAATCTCTTCTCTGTGTTGCAGAACGAGTCCAGGAACATTGAGATGCTGGCTGCAGCTTGTGCTGTTGGGGTGGGCTGTTGTTTTGCTGCACCAATAGGAGGTGAGCATTGTGCTGTTGGGGTGGGCTGTTGTTTTGCTGCACCAATAGGAGGTGAGCATTGGCTTTCGCTGACATCCTATCATCCAATGGCAAATCCCCCCCCCCCCATTAGTACTGTGGATGGATAAAAGCCTGAACTTGGGCTTTGCAGGCCTGAGTGTACAGTTAGGACAGTATGACAGAGGCAGTTCTCAGGTGGACTATTAGGACAGTATGACAGAGGCAGTTCTCAGGTGGACTATTAGGACAGTATGACAGAGGCAGTTCTCAGGTGGACTATTAGGACAGTATGACAGAGGCAGTTCTCAGGTGGACTATTAGGACAGTATGACAGAGGCAGTTCTCAGGTGGACTATTAGGACAGTATGACAGAGGCTGTTCTGAGGTGGACTATTAGGACAGTATGACAGAGGCTGTTCTGAGGTGGACTATTAGGACAGTATGACAGAGGCAGTTCTGAGGTGGACTATTAGGACAGTATGACAGAGGCAGTTCTGAGGTGGACTATTAGGACAGTATGACAGAGGCAGTTCTGAGGTGGACTATTAGGACAGTATGACAGAGGCAGTTCTGAGGTGGACTATTAGGACAGTATGACAGAGGCAGTTCTGAGGTGGACTATTAGGACAGTATGACAGAGGCAGTTCTGAGGTGGACTATTAGGACAGTATGACAGAGGCAGTTCTCAGGTGGACTATTAGGACAGTATGACAGAGGCAGTTCTCAGGTGGACTATTAGGACAGTATGACAGAGGCAGTTCTCAGGTGGACTATTAGGACAGTATGACAGAGGCAGTTCTCAGGTGGACTATTAGGACAGTATGACAGAGGCAGTTCTCAGGTGGACTATTAGGACAGTATGACAGAGGCAGTTCTCAGGTGGACTATTAGGACAGTATGACAGAGGCAGTTCTCAGGTGGACTATTAGGACAGTATGACAGAGGCAGTTCTCAGGTGGACTATTAGGACAGTATGACAGAGGCTGTTCTGAGGTGGACTATTAGGACAGTATGACAGAGGCAGTTCTGAGGTGGACTATTAGGACAGTATGACAGAGGCAGTTCTGAGGTGGACTATTAGGACAGTATGACAGAGGCAGTTCTGAGGTGGACTATTAGGACAGTATGACAGAGGCAGTTCTGAGGTGGACTATTAGGACAGTATGACAGAGGCAGTTCTCAGGTGGACTATTAGGACAGTATGACAGAGGCAGTTCTCAGGTGGACTATTAGGACAGTATGACAGAGGCAGTTCTCAGGTGGACTATTAGGACAGTATGACAGAGGCAGTTCTCAGGTGGACTATTAGGACAGTATGACAGAGGCAGTTCTGAGGTGGACTATTAGGACAGTATGACAGAGGCAGTTCTGAGGTGGACTATTAGGACAGTATGACAGAGGCAGTTCTCAGGTGGACTATTAGGACAGTATGACAGAGGCAGTTCTCAGGTGGACTATTAGGACAGTATGACAGAGGCAGTTCTCAGGTGGACTATTAGGACAGTATGACAGAGGCTGTTCTGAGGTGGACTATTAGGACAGTATGACAGAGGCAGTTCTCAGGTGGACTATTAGGACAGTATGACAGAGGCAGTTCTCAGGTGGACGGCTGCTGTGTGTGTTCCAGGTGTACTCTTCAGTATCGAGGTAACATCCACGTTCTTTGCGGTGAGGAACTATTGGCGGGGGTTCTTCGCTGCTACCTTCAGTGCCTTCATCTTCAGAGTGCTGGCTGTGTGGAACCGGGATGAGGGTAAGGGGAGTGTGTGTGTGTGTCTGTCTGTCTGTGTGTGTGTGTGTCTGTCTGTCTGTCTGTCTGTCTGTGTGTGTGTACAATCCTATCTGAATAATGTTGATGTGCCTCTTTTTGCATATCTGCCCCCCCCCCCCCCCCCCCCCTCCGACTCAACAGAGACCATCACCGCCCTCTTCAAGACGCGCTTTCGTTACGACTTCCCCTTTGACCTCCAGGAACTTCCTGCCTTTGCTGTCATTGGGTAAAAAACTGAGATGGACCCCTTTAGTATAGATTAATTTCGCATGTAAAACCCCCACTAGTATAAACTCTACATGTAAAAAGACAACAAGAACAAATAAACCTTGTATGGATGCAGTTAGCAGGTAGCAACAGCATTTATTATATTACATTACAGTGATTGACAGAAAGGCTATTGCAGAAATGTTATTAATGCTAATAATAAAGGTTGCACACACCTTCAATCAGGTGCTAATAACAGAGGGAGTCTAGCTTCAGAAAGGGTACAGAGGGCTCGCCGTCTGACAGTCTTCTCATACAATAAGAGGTAATTGCTGTTAATGTTAGATAATTACAGCACAGCAAATAGAAGCTAAGAAGTGATTGGTGAATTGTGAGCTTTGAAAAGATTTTGAATTACACTCAGTTCCTTCTCTCCTTTGCAAGTCTCAGAGGTACGCTTGGCTGTTTTCATATATAACATTAGCATGATTTTTTAAATTCTCACGTGAAAATATATTTCGTTGTGATCGTTCCATTCTCCAATATCCGCTTTGATTATTGTCTCTGAAAATGCAAATCCAAAACGCTTTGAGTTGCCGAGAGCTAAATATAAGCAAGCATATCTGTGAAAAGCATATCAGTGTCAGTGTCATTTTCGCTAGGTTAGACGTACCCTTGCTTGGAGCATGTCACGCTAGTCGTGTGGTACTGTAGCTTAGCGCTGTGTTACTGCTCCTGCTAGCCATTGAGAAGCTGGTAGCGTAGCCTCCGTTAGCTTTGGAAGGTGTTGAGGGTAGCCTCAGTGAGTCACCTAACATGGATAATTTAGCGAGCGAGCGCAGGACACTTTCTTTAGCCTCCCTCAGCCTGAGGGAGGCTAAAGGGGGCCACGGGGAGGAAGGGGGCCACGGGGAGGAAGGGGGCCACGGGCAGGGAAGGGGGCCACGGGGAGGAAGGGGGCCACGGGCAGGGAAGGGGGCCACGGGGAGGAAGGGGGCCACGGGCAGGGGAGGGGGCCACGGGGAGGAAGGGGGCCACGGGCAGGGGAGGGGGCCACGGGCAGGGAAGGGGGCCACGGGGAGGAAGGGGGCCACGGGGAGGAAGGGGGCCACGGGGAGGAAGGGGGCCACGGGCAGGGAAGGGGGCCACGGGGAGGAAGGGGGCCACGGGCAGGGGAGGGGGCCACGGGCAGGGGAGGGGGGCAGGGGGGGGGCCACGGGCAGGAAGGGGGCCACGGGCAGGGAAGGGGGCCACGGGCAGGGAAGGGGGCCACGGGCAGGGAAGGGGGCCACGGGGAGGGAGGGGGCCACGGGCAGGGGAGGGGGCCACGGGCAGGGAAGGGGGCCACGGGGAGGAAGGGGGCCACGGGCAGGGGAGGGGGCCACGGGCAGGGGAGGGGGGCAGGGGGGGGGCCACGGGCAGGAAGGGGGCCACGGGCAGGGAGGGGGCCACGGGCTCCCAGAGAGCCAGTCTGGGGAAGGAGATAGAGGCGGGCACTGTCTCTTCCTCTCTGTCTCTCTCTCTCTTCTTGTCTTTCTCTTTCTTCCTCTCTCTCTCTGTCTCTCTCTCTTCCTGTCTTTCTCTTTCTTCCTCTCTCTCTCTGTCTCTCTCTTCCTGTCTTTCTCTTTTTTCCTCTCTCTGTGTCTCTCTCTTTCTGTCTCTCTCTCTCTTCCTGTCTTTCTCTTTCTTCCTCTCTCTCTCTGTGTCTCTCTCTGTCTGTCTCTATCTCTTTACCCCTCTTTATCTCTTTACAAACTTTCCCTTCCGCCTGTCTCGTTCTCTTACTTGATCTCTATATTGTCCTCTCCCACCATTTCTATCTTATCTCCCCTATCTGCTCTCTCTCACCCTCTCTCGTCCGCCTCTCTCTCTCTCTCCTCCGTCTCTCTCTCTCTCCCCCGCCTCTCTCTCTCTCCCTCCTCCTCCGCCTCTCTCCCTCCCTCCTCCGTCTGTCTGTCTCTCTCTCCCTCCCTCTCTCTCCTCCGTCTCCCTCCCTCCCTCCTCCGCCTCTATCTCTCCCTCCCTCCTCCGTCTTTCCCTCTCTCTCCTCCGTCTCTCCCTCCCTCCTCTGCCTCTATCTCTCCCTCCCTCCTCTGCCTCTATCTCTCCCTCCTCTGCCTCTATCTCTCCCTCCCTCCTCCGTCTTTCCCTCTCTCTCCTCCGTCTCTATCTCCCTCCCTCCTCTGCCTCTATCTCTCCCTCCCAGACGACAGAACAGCCCCCTGTCTAACGCTGTCTAACGCTGCGTGGGCTCCCGGGGAGGAGAGAGAGAAAATCCCTCTTTTCTTTCCCTCCTCCTTTCTTGTGGCGAGGTGTCCTCCCACTCCAGATCCGAGTGACGCTTTGACACACACACACACCACGGCTCCAGAGAACGCTGAGCCGTGTGTGTGTGTACTCGAGCATGTTCGAGTTGGTATGTGCGGGCGTGTGTGTGTGTGTACTCGAGCATGTTCCAGTTGGTATATGCGGGTGTGTGTGTGTGTGTACTCGAGCATGTTCCAGTTGGTATATGCGGGCGTGTGTGTGTACTATGTACAGATGTACGGTGTGTGTATGAGAGTTTTTGTGTACTATATACGCATGTACACGCTTATGGGTGCATGCTCGTGTGTGTGTGTGTGCATTCCTTGATCTTACCGCTATCCAGTAGAAATCCCAGGGTGAAAGTCGGTCAGTAATTCAGACAAGTAGGCCAGAGATGAAGAGAGGAGGGAGACTGGGCTGTGCAACATGCTAGCTAGGCCACCTCTTAGTCCATGAAGTCCTGCTTCCCAGCACTCAACCACCAGAACGCAGAATTTATGAGTTCAACTTTCACTGGCGCCGAGGACAAGAGCACACTGTGTGTTCACACACACACACACACACACAGACGGCCACTTACCTATTTACATTTTCTTTCCACCTCACTGTCTTGCTCTCTACGACACACACACACACCCCCACTCACACACACACACAAACACATACACGTGTGTGGGGAACCATTATAAATTAGGATCATCCCACTATTCCACATGCACACACGTGCAAAGGGACACACTTCAAAAATATATAATTTTATCCCCACCTTTATTTAAGGGAACTGCATAGCGATGACATCAGCAGGGCGCGCACACACACACGTTTTAGACCAGCCTTACAACGTGTACAAATGAGTCTCTATCCTCATCGAGTCATCATTTATTCAGAAGTATTTGACAGAATTAATTATGCAGTGAGATGAATTTATGAACATGGCTGGAGGGAGAGCCTTTTTAAAGGCTGGCGAGGCAGCGCTTCACCAGGCTGAGGAAATCTCTCGCTTTCTCCCTCAACATCCCTTAGACACTAAGCTCAAGTCTCACCCGCTCACTTAGTCTCTCTCTCTTTTTTCTCTTATCCTCACTCATTCTCTTTATCTCTCTCTTCTATCTTTCTCTTCTCTCTCCCTCTCTCTTTTTCCCACTTCTTTGCCTGCCTTTCTTTCTCCTCACCCCCATCTCTCTCCCTCCCTCCCCCCTCCAGTATTGCCAGTGGTTTCGGCGGGGCTCTCTTTGTCTACCTGAACAGGCTGATTGTGCAGTTCATCCGGAAGCAGAAGGCCATCAACAAGTTCCTCATGAAGAAGTAAGTCATGATGTCATCACTGCACCCGCCACCTCCCGGCAGCCTCTGGGTCCTAGAGAGAGAGAAAAATACCCTAGACTGAGAGACAATAAAAAAACACTCAATCAGTTTCTGTAGGTCCAATGAAGTTTAGACACACGCACGCACCTGATGTGCATTAGAAGGGCCAGTTGGAAGTGATTGATGAATAGTTTAGACTCTGTAAACAGAAGTTGTCTGCTTTGCTCCAGAGCCTCCTATCAAACACATTCATCTTCCTAGATGTTTATTATTGGTTACCACGTCAACATTTCTGTACTCCAGTGGATCCTGTAACGCTCTCTATCCCTCGCTTTTGCTTCCATACCTTTTCGTCCTTCTGTCTCTCTCTCTGTCTCTCTCTGTCTCTCTCTCTTCCTCTCTGTCTCTCTGTCTCTGTCTGTCTCTCTCTCTGTCTCTCTCTCTTCCTCTCTGTCTCTCTGTCTCTGTCTGTCTGTCTCTCTCTCTGTCTCTCTCCCTCCGTCTCTCTCTGTCTGTCAGGCGCCTGCTGTATCCAGCCCTGGTGACTCTCCTGGTGTCCACGTTAACCTTTCCTCCAGGGTTTGGACAGTTCATGGCAGGCAAGGTCAGTTCCTCCTCCTCCCCTCTCACCAGTCACATGTGTGGGTGCAGATGTGGCCTGTAAACGGACTGTTTATAGAGATGTACGTTCGGTGTGTGTGTGTGTGTGTGTCGTGGGAGTGCGTGTGTGCGTGTGTGCGTGTTGCATTTAAGATGCTAGAAGAGAAGAATGCCCTTTGACTTTGAGGATGTGAGTCATCTGAGGAGGAAGAGAGGAGGAAGGGGATAAAGGTGTGTGTGTGTGTGCGTGTGTGTCAGTGTGTGGATTTACAGTCTTGTGCAAGCGTCCAGTGTGTAATTGAGTGATCAAAGCATCTGGAGGACACTACTGTGTGTGTATCTGCAGCCATCCTTGTGTGTGTGTGTGTGTGTGTGTGTGTGTGTCTGTGTGTGTGTGTGTGTGTGTGTGTGTGACTGTGTGTGTGACTGTGTGTGTGACTGTGTGTGTGACTGTGTGTGTATCTGCAGCCATCCTTGTCTGTGTGTGTGTGTATCTGCAGCCATCCTTGTGTGTGTGTGTGTGTGTGTGTGTGTGTGTATCTGCAGCCATCCTTGTGTGTGCGTGGGTTCCTCTCATCTCTCCATTTAATAGAATTAACCGCAGAATATCCAGTGGTCTTCTGGACTGACACACACACACATATACACACACACACATATACACACACCCACCCACACACACACACACACAGACACAGTCCTTTCTCTAATGACAGTGTGAGTCAGACACTTGTAGCTCTAAATCTTCCACAATAAGCTGCTGATTCAGTGCTCTATTAAACACAGTACCTAAAACCCCAGACACACACACACCACACCACACACAACCTCCACTCCGAAACACAACAACCAAACCGAAGGTACCAGCCGTCGCCTTGATGATTTCACTTCCTGTGCCACCCCAGCTGACCCAGAAGGAGTCCCTGGTGACATTGCTAGACAACCGGACGTGGGCAAAGCAGGGCATTGCTGAGGAGTTCGACTACATCGGCCACTCCCAGGCCTGGAAGCATCCGCAGGTGAACGTGTTCGTCACCCTGGTGCTCTTCATCGTCATGAAGGTAAACAACTGCATTTACATTTAGTCATTTTTCACGGCCGGGAATCGAACCGGCAACCTACATTTACATGTAGTCATTTAGCAGACGCTCTTATCCAGAGCGACTTACAGTAAGTACAGGGACATTCCCCCCAGAGGCAAGTAGGGTGAAGTGCCTTGCCCAAGGACACAACGTCATTTTTCACGGCCTGAAATCGAACCGGCAACCTTCAGATTACTAGACAGACTCCTTAACCGCTCAGCCATCTGACCCCCAGCAGCATCATCAACTGCATCCATTTCCTGCCCTGACTCTTCATACGCTCCATTTTCTTCTCTCTTGCCAAACTCCTTTTTTCTGTACTTCCCTCTTTCTCCTCTTTCTGCTCCTCTTTCCCTTCTGGATCCTCCCCCCTCTCTCCTCTCTCCTTCTCTGGACTCACGTTCATACATGTTGTTCATACAGCACATTGTTAAGTACTGGTACACACCCACTCTCAGGGGTTTTAATTGGAAGATGAGCAAAGGCAGCCATTTCACCGCATCGAGACTCAGACCATGGTTCGATACCAATCAGTTTATCGTAGGTCACAAGGCCTTTTACAGCATTGGCACCTGGCCCTGGGTCTCCTTGGCCTCTGTGTTTTTTATGAGGGCAGGGGAGGAGGGGCACCTTTGCAGTGATTTGATTTGCTCTGCTGTAACCTTTATTTATACAGGTCCCCCCATTCGGCAGAAATGGAAAGACTTATAAAAGACAGAGTTGGAAAGCAATGCAGTAAATCTCCTTGTTCACTGCGTCAGTTGTGGGTGTGCGTGTGGGTGGGTGTGTTTCTGGGCATGTGTATGTGTGTGCAAATGGCTGTGTGTGTGTATGACCTAGGGCTATGTGTAAAAGCAATACTGTAGGTGTGTGATCCAGTTCCACCGTCCCTGGATAGAGTGAGACAAAGACAGGAGAGGAGTGGGCTATCGTCAGGCTATCTGAGAGTGGATGCTTAGTAATGTGTGTGTGTGTGTGTGTGTGTGTGTGAGGGGGTAGAGGATGTGTGTGTGTGTGAGTGTGTGTGTGTGTGTGTGTGAGGGGGTAGAGGATGTGTGTGTGTGTGTGTGTGTGTGTGTGTGTGTGTGTGTGTGTGTGTGTGTGTGTGTGTGTGTGTGTGTGTGTGTGTGTGTGTGTGTGTGTGTGTGTGTGTGTGTGAGGGGGTAGAGGATGTGTGTGTGTGTGAGTGTGTGTGGGTGGCAGTGGAACTGTGAAGGGAGTGCTTGAGCTCTGTAAAGTTAGCCACACATGCATGGCAGAGAGATCTGATTGAGAGAGCTGTTCAGTACCGCAGGGAAGAAAGAGATGCATATTCTCTTTGTCTTTCTATCTCTCTCCATCTTTTTACAAGAACTCTGTCTTTCATGTGTAGTTTGTTTCCAGTCCTCTCCTTCTCTGGAATCACATGACTAAAGTTAAAGTGCACTTTCAAATGCCATTGGTTTTATTTAGTTTGTTTTTTTTGCTTCCATTTCTCTTTTTGCACATTTTTGCTCGCACGTACACACACACTAAAGTTAGGGTACTAAGGGGATAAGAGAGAAGAGGCGGTGTGTGTGTGTGTGTGCGCGTGCGTGCGCGTGCGTGCATGTGTGTGCGTGCATGCGTGTGTGTGCGTGCGTGTGTGTCACTCTTCTCTCTTTTACCACCCTGTCCTTTGCTGTAAGAAGACACCTCTACTGTCACTTGTGTGACGACAGTTCCAGTCTCCCTCCACCCTGTGTGTGTGTGTGTGTGTGTGTGTGTGTGTGTGTGTGTGTGCGGATGCAGGTGAGTATCTCGCTAAAGATAGGGCTGTTTTTACAGCATGGTCTCTGACGCATCAACCAACAGGAAGGCATAGGGTTTAACATGCATGTGCTTGCACGCACACACAAACACACACACACGCAGATATTCATTATATAGTCACCGGCACTTTCCACGGCACACACACACACACATCTTAACACACACACACACTCGGCCAATCACCCACAAAGTGTAGCTGCGATGATTATGTCTAATTACACGCTTTGGTTTTAAAGAGCCCAGAGTGGTAAGGTGTTGGGGCGCAACTTCTCCCCACGCTATGGAGATGCTCTCCTTTATTAGAGAGAGGCAGGGAGAGAGTTAGAAAGCAAGAAAGTTAGAGAGTTAGAAATGTAGAGAGTTAGAAAACAAGCAAGTTAGAGAATGAGGGGAGATATAGATGGTGAATCATATCAGAAACAGGGCGCTTAAAACAAAGGGGGGGTTGAGTGAGAAAGAAGGAGAGAGAGAGTGGGAGAGACTCTCGTTTAGGCTGTGAGAAAGTACAGAACAGTGTGGTACTTCATCTTCATCATGTTGACTCTACCAGTGTCATTCTCCCGCCTTTAGGTCAATAATGACATCAGCAAGCTCATCCATACACACACAGGTATCTGCAGACTGTAAAGAAGCTCCAAGTCATTGTTGGGCTCGTTCTAAATCACTCTTCAGGGAGAACACATGGTTACTGTCTTGAAATAGACCATTAGCACGGTAGTTAGCACACCTGCGAACACTCAACCACAGACACATTTAGCCAGTATTGTAGCAACAGGCTATTTATAGTAATGGGCAATTAAGCCAGTGAATAAACGCTTGTGCAACAAAATGCATGCTATTTCTGTCTTGGTGTGTTTGTGCAGGTGGCAGTATGGGTGTAATTTGAGTGTGGGGCCCTAGAGGCCCTGGCGGATCTACTGTCCTCTGAATCTGTCACACACACACGCTCACTGCTCGCCTCTCGACGACTGACAAATTAAAAAGGCGTAGAAATGTTCTGTCTTCTAGGTCAAAACTCCCTCTTTGACCTCACTGTCCTACCACCCCCCACCCCCCCCTCCTCTCTCTCTCTCTCTCTCTCTCTCTCTCTCTCTCTCTCTCTCTCTCTCTCTCTCTCTCTCTCTCTCTCTCTCTCTCTCTCTCTCTCTCTCTCTTTCTCTCTCTGTCTCTCTCTCTCTCTCTCTCTCATCCCCCATTATCTCTATTTTTTATCTCTTTCTATTTTCCTATCTCCCTCTTACCCTCTCTACCTCTCTCTCTTCTTCCCCTCCACCTCTCTCTCTTCCCCCCCTTTCTCTCATCTTTTTCCCTCTCCTTTTTCTTCCTACCCTTCATCCCTCCCTCCCTTCCTCTCTCTCTCTCTATCTCTCTCTCTCTATCTGGGTTAAGAGGGACTCGTCATGATGCTTTATCTTTTTCACACAGAAGACAGGAGCAGGTGTGAGCCCTCAGGAACATGTGTGTGTGTGTGTGTGGTCACAGAGCAGTAAAGTATGAGTGTAATCTGTGCCCCTGCTCAGACAGACTGTCTCAGTCAGCCCAAAGGCCTGTCTCTATTACCATAGAAACCACCATCTCTGCCTTCACACACTCCTGCCTACTGGTGGTCTGCTAATACTGTGTGTGGGGAGAGAGGGAGAGAGGGAGAGAGAGAGGGAGAGAGAGAGGGAGAGAGAGAGAGAGTGTAAAAAAAAAAGAGCCAAGTGAAGTGGCAGGCAGAAACGGAGGGGTGTTGGTTAGTGTGTGTGTGTGAGAGAGAGGGGTGTATCAGTGTGTGTGTGTGAGAGAGAGGGGTGTTAGTTATTGTGTGTTTGTGTGTATGGGAGAGGGGTCTTGGTTAGTGTGTGTGTGTATGAGAGAGGGGTGTATCAGTGTGTGTGTGTGAGAGAGAGGGGTGTTGGTTAGTATTTGTGTATATCAGAGTGTGTGGGTGTGTGTGTCTGAGAGGGGGTGTATCAGAGTGTGTGTGTTTGTGTGAGAAAGGGGGGTGTATCAGAGTGTGTGTGAGAGAGGGGGGTGTTGACTCACTGCAGTAAGGAGGGAGACCTCAATGTGCTGGGCAGTATAAAGGCCATCATCGTACGCCAGCTCATCCCCTAGGCAACCCCATGGTTACCAGGCCAAAAGCTGGGCTGTATGTCACCGGGCAGGAAGAGAGCACGGCCTCGTCGCCATGGGGATGGCTGGCAGCGTCACGGGGAAGTGATGATGGCACCACAGCTGCAGTTGACATCGTCAGACCCGCACCTGTGGAGGTGTGTGTGTGTGTGTGTGCGCGTGCTTGCCCTTGCGTGTGTGACTGAGTGACTAATTACTCATCTAACCAACGCAGTAGAGATGGTGAAGTCCGTATAATAATAGAAGTAAGAGAGTAGACACGCAAAAACCAGACCTCCAATCATGAGGGAGGAGGAAGGATGGAGGAGGAGCTGGGTACAGAACAGACCATATTGAGGCCACAGAGAGGAGTGGTAACTCCAACCTGCTGGCCTGTATTGGTTTACTCAGTGAGCAGGAAGTGTGCGTGATCTCATCTCTTACACACACACTGTTTTCCACCAAAAGCCAAACACACACATCTGCATTACATGCACATACACATTTACACTATTACACATGATTATGCATGGGACACACCGTGTGACGTACATACGTGCGCACGCACACACACACCATCCAGAGTTTATACGCCTTTAATAAAGTTAAGCTGATGTTATGAGTTGTTCAGATCCTTTAAACCTGTCTCTTATTGAGGTTTACCATTCCATTAAGAGGGAGGGAGGGAGGGAGGGTGGGTGTGTATTGGATCAGGACAGCTCGATACACACCTCGATGAGAGAGAGAGAGACACACCTCAATGAAACTTGATCTTCTATCACTCTCTATTTCCTACCAACCACTCTCTGTGCCATGACGCATGTGTGCAGCATAACAAATGTGTGTTACTCACGTGTGTGTTACAGAGAAAGAGAGGGAAAGAGAGAGAGACAGGGACAGGCAGGGAGAGAGGCAGGGAGAGAGAGCAAAATGGAAGTGTATGTAGTAGGTGTGAAAGCTGCAGTGCAGAGTTACTGTGGCAGATCTATTACCTCACACCGGCAGCTGGGTTTAATTACTGCCAACTGTGGAGGGAGGAGAGAGATGGAGGGATGGATTGAGATTCAGAGATGAGTGTAATTAAAAGGTCTATTTGAAACAACCACATTAAGCGAATGTGGTCTGGGGTTGATAGCGTTGTAACGAGGGAGAGGAGGAGAGGCGGTTTGTCACACACATGCACACACACACACACACCAACTCTAAAACTCTAGAAATAGAAGCAACAATAGTTTTGTGTTTGTCACCTCACAAATAAGGTGTGAATTTGTGAGGTAGTTTGGGATGTTGCGGTGTGTATTGGCTTGGCCGTTTTCAATTTGGAGAGAGATTGTGTGTGTGTGTGAGTGTGTGCGTGTGTGTGTGAGACAAGCACACAGTGAGGTAAGGCTGTAAACTCCTTCTTGGTTAGTACCATATGGAGTGTGTACACACGGGCCTTCACACTGGCACCAGTGACATTCTCCCTCTGTCTCCACTAATTAGCAGTCTCTCCCATCACTGCACCTCATCCTCCAATCAGCTTGGCCCTCTCGTTACCCAGGGTTCCTTTCAGGGGTTTATTTCCCTCAAATGAGGAGACTGTGTGACAGGCCGGTCTCACCCCGGTGGGGACCTGTGTCTGGAAGAATGACGCTCCACCGGGGGAAAGAAGAAGAAGAAATTATTATTGAGCCTGAGCACCTGAGGGAAGAGCAGGACCTTGGCTCCCTGTGTCTCTCCTGTGTCTGGCTGTGTCTTCAGTGTCTGTGTCTGTGTCTCCCTGTGTACCTGTCTGTGTCTTCAGTGTCTGTGTCTTCAGTGTCTGTGTCTTCAGTGTCTGGCTGTGTCTTCAGTGTCTGTGTCTTTAGTGTCTGTGTCTCCCTGTGTACCTGTCTGTGTCTGGCTGTGTCTTCAGTGTGTGTGTCTGTGTCTTCAGTGTCTGTGTCTGGCTGTGTCTTCAGTGTCTGTGTCTGTGTCTGGCTGTGTCTTCAGTGTCTGTGTCTGTGTCTGGCTGTGTCTTCAGTGTCTGTGTCTGTGTCTGGCTGTGTCTTCAGTGTCTGTGTCTGTGTCTGGCTGTGTCTTCAGTGTCTGTGTCTGTGTCTGGCTGTGTCTTCAGTGTCTGTGTCTGGCTGTGTCTTCAGTGTCTGGCTGTGTCTGTGTCTATGTCTGGCTGTGTCTTCAGTGTCTGTGTCTGGCTGTGTCTTCAGTGTCTGGCTGTGTCTGGCTGTGTCTATGTCTGGCTGTGTCTTCAGTGTCTGTGTCTATGTCTGGCTGTGTCTTCAGTGTCTGTGTCTGTGTCTGGCTGTGTCTTCAGTGTCTGTGTCTGTGTCTGGCTGTGTCTTCAGTGTCTGTGTCTGTGTCTGGCTGTGTCTTCAGTGTCTGTGTCTGGCTGTGTCTTCAGTGTCTGTGTCTGTGTCTGGCTGTGTCTTCAGTGTCTGTGTCTGTGTCTGGCTGTGTCTTCTGTGTCTGTGTCTTCAGTGTCTGGCTGGGGAAAAATCGATTCACATTTTAATCGCGATTCAGTCTTCTAGCGATTCACATCGAGCGGTTCAGTGCGTGTCTCTTTCCTGTGTCTGGCTGTGTCTTCAGTGTGTGTCTGTGTCTTCAGTGTATGTGTCTGTGTCTTCAGTGTCTGTGTCTGGCTGTGTCTTCAGTGTCTGTGTCTGGCTGTGTCTTCAGTGTCTGTGTCTGGCTGTGTCTTCAGTGTCTGTGTCTGTGTCTGGCTGTGTCTTCAGTGTCTGTGTCTGGCTGTGTCTTCAGTGTCTGGCTGTGTCTGTGTCTATGTCTGGCTGTGTCTTCAGTGTCTGTGTCTGGCTGAGTCTTCAGTGTCTGGCTGTGTCTATGTCTAGCTGTGTCTTCAGTGTCTGTGTCTGTGTCTGGCTGAGTCTTCAGTGTCTGTGTCTGGCTGAGTCTTCAGTGTGTGTCTCTTTCCTGTGTCTGGCTGAGTCTTCAGTGTCTGTGTCTGTGTCTGGCTGAGTCTTCAGTGTCTGTGTCTGTGTCTGGCTGTGTCTTCAGTGTCTGTGTCTGGCTGTGTCTTCAGTGTCTGGCTGTGTCTGTGTCTATGTCTGGCTGTGTCTTCAGTGTCTGTGTCTGGCTGAGTCTTCAGTGTCTGGCTGTGTCTATGTCTGGCTGTGTCTTCAGTGTCTGTGTCTGTGTCTGGCTGAGTCTTCAGTGTCTGTGTCTGTGTCTGGCTGAGTCTTCAGTGTGTGTCTCTTTCCTGTGTCTGGCTGAGTCTTCAGTGTGTGTCTCTCTTCTCCTCCAGTTCTGGATGTCGGCCCTGGCAACCACCATCCCTGTGCCCTGCGGAGCGTTCATGCCCGTCTTCGTCATTGGTAAGATGATGCTGTGTGCGTGTGTTACTAAAGTCAGATACAGTGTGTGTTGGGGTGTGTGTGGTCGAATCACATGTTGATATGCACAGTCGGTCCCCTTCATCATACGTGTGTGTGTGTGTGTGTCCAGGGGCAGCGTTTGGCCGTCTGGTTGGAGAGAGCATGGCAGCTTGGTTTCCTGATGGCATCAACACTGATGGCATAATTTACCCCATCGTTCCAGGAGGGTATGCCGTCGTGGGTGAGTTTCCTCAGACACACTCTGAAACACGTTTACATGACCTCATATACGTGACCTCATATGTAACAGTGGGTATCCTTCATAGTGTCTCTGGTCAGTTTAAGTTACCAGATACTCATGTTAAAATATCCCTGGTTAGGTTAAGTTACCAGATACTCATGTTAAAATATCCCTGGTTAGGTTAAGTTACCAGATACTCATGTTAAAATATCCCTGGTTAGGTTAAGTTACCAGATACTCATGTTAAAATATCCCTGGTTAGGTTAAGTTACCAGATAGTCATGTTAAAATATCCCTGGTTAGGTTAAGTTACCAGATAGTCATGTTAAAATATCCCTGGTTATGTTAAGTTACCAGATAGTCATGTTAAAATATTCCTGGTTAGGTTAAGTTACCAGATAGTCATGTTAAAATATCCCTGGTTAGGTTAAGTTACCAGATAGTCATGTTAAAATATCCCTGGTTAGGTTAAGTTACCAGATAGTCATGTTAAAATATCCCTGGTTAGGTTAAGTTACCAGATAGTCATGTTAAAATATCCCTGGTTAGGTTAAGTTACCAGATAGTCATGTTTAAATATCCCTGGTTAGGTTAAGTTACCAGATAGTCATGTTAAAATATCCCTGGTCAGTTTAAGTTACCAGATAGTCATTTTAAAATATCCCTGGTTAGGTTAAGTTACCAGATAGTCATGTTTAAGTATTTGTAATGGCTCAGTAGAATGCTCAGTAGAAACATAACAGGCGTGGGTTAGACACAACAGGCGTGGGTTAGACACAACAGGCGTGGGTTAGACACAACAGGCCTGGGTTAGACACAACAGGCCTGGGTTAGACACAACAGGCCTGGGTTAGACACAACAGGCCTGGGTTAGACACAACAGGCCTGGGTTAGACACAACAGGCCTGGGTTAGACACAAGTCTGACAACACCAAACAACTTCATTGACATGATAATACAAAATAATTGAATCTATCAAAAGGAAGTCACGATGACAGTACGTGTAGATGTTTGTTTGGGTTCCTCAAGCTCCCTGTGTTCACGGTTACAGGGTGGTTGTTGACAGTAATGCAGATGATGCTGTTGTTGCTTGTCTAGAGCGGGTGACATTCTGTTTTTCCGTGGTGCTGATGTTGTTGTTATTGTTGATGATGCTGTTGATGACTCACCTCTGAACAGGCCTGTGTTTTTTTCTCTTTCATCTTTGGCCTTGAGACGTGGTAGAGTGTGCGTGTGCATATGTGTGTGGTTGTGTGTGTGTGGTTATGTGGTTGAGTGTGTGTGTGTGTGTGTGTGTGTGTGTGTGTGTGTGTGTGTGTGTGTGTGTGTGTGTGTGTGTGTGTGTGTGTGTGTGTAGAGGGATTTCCATTAGTATGGGTAGATTTAGCCAGTCTCACAGACGCCCCTCGTCTCTCTTGATGAAGTTAGCAATTATCAGTCCTCCTGCCAGAACCTCCTACTCCTTATTTCTCCTCCTCCGCTTTGTGGATCCCTCCTGCTCTTCCTCTTTACTCCTCCTCTCCTCCTCCCCTCCTCCCTTCCTCCCCTCCTCCTCTCCTCCCCTCCTGTTGTTACCTCCACACATCAACAATGCAAAATATTCAAGCATATCTTTTTTCCCCCATGGCCATTCAGAAGTTTACGCACGTAAAGGTTTCAATCATCTGGTTTGACTCTTTGGCTTGATTTAGGGCTCAAGGCCAAAGCACCACCTTCAGACGACACAAGGCCATCGTTTATGATTGGGTGTTAATGTAACAACTACAATGACCTCTCCCTCCCTCACTCTCCTCCCTCCCTCCCTCCCTCCCTCCCTCCACCCCTCCCCTTCTCCCCCTCCCCCCCTCCCTCCGTCCCTCTCCTCCCTCCATCCCCCCTCTTCTCCCTCCCCCCTTCTCCCCCTCCCTCCCTCTCCTCCCTCCCCCCTTCTCTCTCTCCCCCCCTCCCTCTCCTCCCTCCTTCTCCCCCTCTCCTCCCTCTTCTCTCCCCCCCTCCCTCTCCTCCCTCCCTCCCTCCCTCTCCCCCTCTCCTCCCCCAGGTGCGGCTGCACTCTCCGGTGCCGTCACTCACACCGTGTCCACGGCGGTCATCGTGTTTGAGCTGACGGGTCAGATCTCACACATCCTGCCCGTGATGATCGCTGTGATCCTGGCCAACGCCGTGGCCCAGTCCCTGCAGCCCTCGCTGTACGACTCCATCATCAGGATCAAGAAGCTGCCCTACCTGCCTGAGCTGGGCTGGGGCCACCAAGAGTGAGTCC